>NW_027551766.1:1397500-1690569 GCF_045843805.1 Urocitellus parryii
ACTATTGCTCTTCTCCAGAGCTTGAGCAGATATGATTTTCTGGCATCGAATAAAGGGAAATGGAGCCTTAATTATATAGTGTCACTGTTGTCTGCTATGGATTGGATATAAAACTCTTCTCCCAAATCCCAGGCAAGGCATTGTGTGTGTTCTGTCAGGTAAAATACTAACAAGTGCCCCTTCAAGAGAGAACCACTCACCCATAAAGAACATCCAGACAACACCTACTGCTGGCTGGGGATAGATATGGACTTTATTTGATTTGGGGTTGATTTATTTGTTTGCCTTGCTTCTAGAACAGCATAACTTGGATTTAATGTCTTGAATACTGAATCCAATACTTCTAGGTTCACTGACTTGTTATTATTTAGCATTTATGAAGTATATGTCAATGCACTTGGCACTTTACAATGACTCATAAAAAGGCCGGATCCTGGCCGTTGAACATAAGGTTGCTATCAGTTGAATTATTGCTAATATGGAAATGGTCACAGGACAGATCTGGATGTCTTTTGCCTCTAAAACAACTGTTCATCCCAGTCCCTTAATGCATCTGAGCCCAATCAGAGATATAGCAGCTGCTACCATTTTTAGAGCAACATTTCAGTGCAATAGACTCAATGTGTAGTTTCTGACACTTAGGAAAAGCTGAGCAAGGATAGATGGATGAATGATGATGGATGGATAGATGGATGGATGAATGGATGGATGGTTCACTTCTCAGTGGACATCTCCCATTTTTTTATTTGTTCTTCCACCTGAAGTTTTATTTAAGCATCTTACAAGCACTGTGCTTATAAAGCTAGCTGACTTTAAAAATAACTGTTAGGTCACTTTTTGTTTAAAAAAAAAGTTGATCTCAATATATCTATAAGGTGGACAGAGACATAATGAGAAACAGATTGCACAAAATCATATAAACTTGTTAATAATATTATATCAGTGTCAATTTCTTGGTTTTCACCTTGTACTAGAATCTGTAATGGAACATGTTACCATTAGAGAATGCTAGGTGAAGGGTCCAAGGGATTTTCTGCCTTAATTTTGCTTCCTGAGAATCTAAAACTTATTTTTAAAAAAATAATCATATGAACTTTAGCCTCACTTATTTGTAGTCACACCTCACAGCACATATCTTCAGCCTCTAGGTCTTCCAACTCATAACTAGCGATTCTAAGAATGTCCATTCCTACCAGTGCCTCACCTTGGGTCTCATCTTTCATGACCTTTCATCTTACCCATCAAGTCCCTCATTCTCCAGATTTTTCTCCCCACTTGGATTCTAGGCAGCATTCCTCTAAGCTCTCCTCCTGTCTCCTGACCTTATCTTTTCTGATGTCTTTTCTTATGGCCTCTAAATATAAATGTTCCCCAAGATTGTGTCTTCCTTACTCTTAATTTGGCTCTACATTCTCTGACTTCACATCTCATCAACTTTAATGGCTTTAACTCTCCACATCCTGCAGGAACTCTAGGTCCTGGCTCTGACTTCCCTCTTAAATTCCCAGTGGCCCTTATATTTTGCCAAAGCTTCGCACTTTGTGCCCATACTCCCAGCCCCATACCCTCTTCTCCTTCCCACTTTCCTGTTTCTCCTGATGAGATCCCTCATTCTGTCCGTCATTCAGGATGGAACTTTGCAGTTAGCTTGACTTTTACATCTGTTACTACCCTGGCCAGCTTCCTCTCCAGGGTCTCTCCCAGCCTTCTGTTCCCAGGGCCACTACCCTAGCTCCAGCCTTCCCACCTGTAGACACCGCTCAACTTCCCTTTGCACCTTAAGTCTTGTCCCTTTCCAGGCCCATCAGACTTATCATGACAATTTTATTTTCCTAAAAGAATGACTTTCGGGCTAGGGATGTGGCTCAAGCGGTAGCACGCTCTCCTAGCATGCGTGCGGCCCAGGTTCGATCCTCAGCACCACATACAAACAAAGATGTTGTGTCTGCCGAAAACTAAAAAATAAATATTAAAAAATTATCTCTCTCTCTTTTAAAAAAAGAATAACTTTCATTATGTTCTTTTATGCTTCAAACTTTTTTTTTTAGTTTGAGAACAATGTTTCATTTTTTTTTTAATTTTTTTAAGTAATGTAGGAATTATATGTAATTATTTTAAAACAAAAACTGAAGAACAAAACAATACAAAACAGTGCCCCAAATTTTTGGAATACAAAATGGAGTGTTCCATTTACAGGACTCTTACAAAATATATACATTTAAATGTATGGTCTTACATGAGATCATGCTAACATTGACCCTGTACCAATTTTAAACTGGAATACAAAAAAATTAAAAAAATGAAATAAAAAAATAAAAGCCAGAAAACTTCATGGCTATATAGGCATCCATATGTATATATAAAACCTTCAGAAAAAGGACATTATGTCATTTAAAAAGGATGTACATTGCAAAATTAAATCTAGACAGCACGAACAATTGTGAATACAGTGAATATTCACTTTGGTTCTAAAGATAGTAAATTTAAAGTATGTGAATATTTACACATGGACATACACATTTATAATGATCATCTGAGTCTTTATATGGTTGTAATATCACATATTTTACAACACTTTTGACATGTACATTGTTTCATAAGGCTTTGGTAGTCATCTGCATAGGATCAATGAGTACACAGATAAATATTTTTAGGATATGTATTTCACTTTTTTCCAAATCATATAGTTACTTTTACACAAATGGCACACTACCTTAATTATCATCATTTATGGCTTTACACTATATACTGTACACTTTCCCACCCACTAGCTAAAAATAATCTCCTCCTAGCTGAACTTCCATAGTTTTCTTTTCTAAATGTCTTTCTTTTAGAATTACTGGACAGTAATTCTCCAGGCTCCCTCCTGTATTTCACTGACTCCCAGAGAAATAGAGACAGCAATGTGGGTGTGTTGTACTCTTACTTCTCTTCTACGACTATTCATTTTCCCTTGAAGTGATCACTCCCCCAGAAGGATGTAGGGAGTACATCATCCTGTTGAGTTCTACTCATAAACACAGTTCACTGTGGTTCTGGGAGGCTCTGGGACTGCCCTGCAGAGAGCCAAATGTCATAACCTTGGACATACCATTTACTTCTCCCAGCTTTGGTCTGCTCATATATGAATAGGCTACTATTGTTATGTGTCACTATGATGACTAGATAAGTAATAGAGCCATGCGTGGTGTCAAAGGGCTCGATGTTAGCTATTGTTATCATCATTGTCATTATTGTGTTGTCACACTGGCAGTGTGACATTATCCACATCTTAAGTGTTCACTGTTTGATAGATGAGACTAAGTTAGAAATTCCACCCACATGGTGAATTAATATCCTGAGTACTTCCACTAAGATTTGGGTTGGTAATCTTTGGTACTTTAGATGATGGGTGGGAGGCCCCAGAGGATCCTGAAAACAAGAGTCCGTGATTTCCTAGTAGGAGATTTGTCTTCTTTTATATTTAGCCCTCCAGGGTTCAATGTCAAAGCTTTCAGTGTTGGACAAATCAAAGTCAGACTGCAGGAGAGGAGGTCTTGTTGACTTGAAATCCCTGTTCCCCTACACATGTGCTAACACACATGACTCGGACTGTGAATGAGGCATGAGTTGGCAAAGACCAAAAGGCAAAATGGAGGAAGAAGGAGGGGCTGGACTGGAGGAGATTTAGAATGATGAAGGAGAAATTTGAAATACAAAAGTTGATTCTAACAAAGACATCAATATGAGTGTTGAAATAGAACACACAGTTGTGTAACATTTTGAATATAACTAATGCCACTGAATCATACACTTAAAAATGGTTAAAATGAAAACAAAATGGTTAAAATGAAAATTTTTGTTATATAAATTTAGAATAAAAAAATAAACCCATAAGCCAGGCACAGTGGTGAACACCTGTAATCCCAGCAACTCGGGAGGTTGATGCAGGGGATCACAAGTTCAAAACCAGCCTCAGTAACTTAGCGAGGCCCTAAGCAACTTAATGAGACCCTATCTCAAAATAAAATATTAAAAAAATGGGCTGGGGATGTGGCTCAGTAGTTAATCACCCTGGGTACCAAAAAAATGAGAAAGTGAACCCAGAAACCCCAAAAACAGGACAGCTGTAATGTGTAATTTATAAACCATATTTTATTTCAGAAATATTTTGTTATATGACAGACATGCTTGTGTTGATGTAGTGATCATTGAGCACCTACTTTGTACAATGGTACATTATATCTTGATATGTAGCTATGTTGGGTTTTCTTGTGTATTCGTATTCAACTGGCACATTGCAATTGATGAAGGAATGATAATCATATCTGACTTGTGGGAAGAGTACACTAATCTTTATTGAATGGAAATAAAAGCAAAAACCTGGCTTCAAAATTATTCAAAAAGCACCTTCTGCTTTAAAAATAGACAAACTGAAGCATGAGCCAAATCACATCAGCAGTGCATGAAGTTCTGGTGCCCTATCCCACCCAGGCCAATGCTGCTATTGACAGACAAATATTTGCCAAGTTGGTGGGCCTGGAGGTGTTCTCTCCTTCTCTCAATCTGAGCACTGATTGGCCATTTGGATTCCTTTTTTCAGTGATGCACCTGTTCAAGTCTTTTGCCCATTTTGGGGATAGATGTTCTGTCTTTTTCTTACTTACATGTCAGTACTATTTATTGCAAGGGCTTGTAGAATTCTCATCATTTAAGACTTAAGGAAACCTTAGTGTCAGTTGGCCAGTCTCCATGAGTGACAGCAAGAACATGGAGCCAATTCTTTACATGCCCTCTTTTTTGGAAATGGTTTCAGAGAAAATCATTTAAGGACTTTTTCTCCAAACAAGTCACTCACTGTGGAGGCAAAACCAGGTTGGGGGGACTCAGCATTTCTTCCACATTCACTGAAAGTGTGACTTCAAGCACAAGGCCATTTTAAAATGGCAATAACGCAACTGAATAGATCATTCTAGGAAAGGAGACATATTATTGAGGCCAACACATCCATTGGCACTTGTTAGCTCATCTCCAAAGAACAAAATACTGAGTAGCAAAGGCTTAAAGGGAATTAGACTGTATCCAGTTCCCAATAGAATGAAAATGCTTTGGGCTCTGGCCAGAGAATAGATTTGGACCATAGATTGGACTTTTTTTCAGGGCCTTAAATTTAAATGACTAGAATTATTTTTAAAGTATCATCCTACTCAGTCTTTTGGAATAAAAACATGGTTTTCAACTTTACAAAAGTAAAAATGTCATCTAATACTTGGAAGGCACCATCATTGATCTCACTTGTGTGGGCCAGAAAAGTGGATGGGGCATTCTAGTGTTTACTCAGCCTGCAGGGAAGCTGCCTCTGTAGCCTCCTTAGACCTGCAACACATATGCACATACTACACACAGGACACATCTACACAGACTCAGTATATACACAGTATACATGCATACACGTGTGTACACACATGCACATATACACAGAGGTGCATTACAAACACTGTATACACACATGCACATAAACACCGAGACCCATTTCATACACAGGATAATGGATACGTACAAACCAAGCACATAAATGCATAGACACATATACACATGCATGTACATGCACATAGACATATCTAACACATGCGTGCACACACACACTGATAATCTGTGCCTGAAAAACTTGAGACAAATACATATATGGAGGAGTATAAAGGAATAGATCTGTCCCTCTAAAAAGGCACTAAATATTGTATTCTGAAGCTTGTAAAGCCCCCATTTCTCAGTCAAGAAAGAAGGGACCGTGTTAGATTACTAGTTCATATAAAATTTAATTATCTAGAAACTGAAGTCAGTTGCAAGTTTTAGGGGTGGAAAAAAATAGAACTCAAGTTGTTGTTTATTTTTTAAATCTCATATCTAAAGAACAGATAGATTTATATCCAGATGCGAGCATTTAGAAGGAAAGTGTGTTGCTATGGCTCTCTCATTTTCTAAAATAAATAGGGTGATATTAACAGTCAGTACTGATCTATGAAAAGATCCAGTCAGCTGGGAAAGACCCTTCTTCCATAAAGGTATCATCAAAAGCCTGGCCCAGGTACCCAATTCTTCAGGGTTCAATGGGCGTCAGTTACCCAATTGGCTGCTTAGGGATCCAGTTGGCCTGGGTCCCATATTCCTAATCCATTTACCCTTAGACTTCCTGTCCTGAGCCCTGTGCCCACAGCTCCAAGTCTGCATGGGGAGATCATGCCTTGTGACTCAGGAGTCCTTTGCTGGCAAAGCCTCGTTCCTCCAAGCACCTGGCCATGAGGAGGAAGCCATATCCCAGTGATGAGCAAGTGCTGCCAGTAGGACCTGGTATTTAGGACACTTTACTTCTGGGGACCCCTTTGATTACTATGTCATTCTTCTTGAATGCGCCTATGTGCCCAACCCTCTTCTCAGAATGAATACTTGTCTAGAACATTCCTTCAACTGCCGCTCAAAAATATTCCCAGCAGCTATTCCCAGAGTTACCCAGCCATGCCCAGGGGTGTGGGAATCCCCAAGGACACTGCTATTAGATTTTCAGCTCAGCTGATATGACAGGCAACGTTTCCCAGAATTCTTTGGGTTCCCTCAGCACTTTCCCTCCACTTCTCAATTCAGATACTCTCCTAGACTCTCAAAAGAAGAACTGAATAAGGGGAAGTCTCCAGGAACCAAGGAGGACTGCAGACCCTGGAGACCCCTCTTACACTGGAAAAATGCTGCCACCTCCCTTTCCCCACAGGGGCCAACACATCCTGGGTAGCTGTCATGAGTGTTCCACACTAACAAAGATGGAAGAGCCCAAATCCTGCCCTAGCAACCCTTTCTTTCAAGAGAGGGTAGACTTCTGCAGCACAATTACCTATGCAGAGCTTCTGGCCACCTACCAACCAGCCAAACCCAGTGCTTAAAAGGAGCCTGTATCCAACAGGTAATGAAAGTTGGAGGTATTCTCTGTAGTCTCTGAACTTCCATGATGTCACTTCAGTAACAACGTTTCTGAATTCTTGGAAGGCTTTTACTATTATTATCATCCTCTTCATTACCAATTCCAGATAAGTGAGGTCATTGTTGAATCGTTGCATTCTGGATGAGAGATTGTGTAAATCCAGATTAAGCCACTAAACAGACATTATGTTGGACACTGGTGTGTGTTTGTTGGGATGTTTTTCTGTGCACATAAGATGCTGAAATTACTGAAGCAAAACCCTGATGAAAGCTATTCATAATTTAGCCTTTACTATCATACAGATATGTCAGCTCCATCTACCCAAGAGAATATCACAGGCATGTTCAATATAAAATGCAAATATAATAGCTTAGTGGGTTGGCTATGTCAGGGGTGTTTGACTTAAACCTATTACCTTGGCAGATTAAATACAGTGACAGATCTTTCACAAGGCAGATATTCTGATCAAGTTACATCTTCTCTCAGCATTCATAGGTCATCAGTTCAGTTGGGTCTAAATAGAAAGAGGACAAGAATAGGTGAGGAATCGAGAAGGAGTAGGGCACAGGCACAGAGAATCAGGAGGACCTGCCTGATAACTCCCAGACCATGCAGTGTCCACTGAGACGTACTATGGTTTGCTCAAGCATGAGCTATTTGTAGCAGACATTGATTCTCTTGTGTGATAGAATAGGTGAGGGTCCACCAAGTCCTCCAGGCCCACCTGATCACTTCCAGATCTTGATACCAACTCACCTGAACAGAGGTGGGCCCAGTCTGAGCTTTGACATTGGCTCTAACCATTCAGAGCATTTGGCATTCTCTCTTGACCCACACCCCAGACTCTGACCTCTGCTTTGCAGGCAAGACTCATTCTGCACATGAGTGGTCTTGCTAGGGCCGCTGTCCTTCTAGATAGAAGTTCCTGCCTGAATGCTCCATTGTCCATCTCCCCATGGCACTGCCCACTTCTTACAAGGGCTCTTCCAGGACTTTCCTGTCCCTCCCTCACACACACAAACCTCCAACCTGATGACAATAACACTGGCGTCTTGGGACAGCCCACTTTAAGCCCATACTCCACTCAGTGAGACAGGCTTGGTGGAAAATCACCAGCTTCATCCACTTTGTCCAGCATGGTCTCTTTTCCCAATATGGCATGATTGCTTATAAGCTTTGGAGCTTATATATCCAGTGGCTTTTCCAGGGGAGCATCTTACAAACTGCCACAGAGAACTGCAGAAATAAATGATCCCTTTCTTAAAAAACAGAATTCCTTCTGTGGCCTTTGTGATCCTTCTGGCTTTCATAAGCTGTGAAAAGTATTGGCTCATGGCTATGTATATGTATAGCCAGGAAATATGAAGAAGTCACACTCAGAGCAGGTCCTACTCTGTGTCAACTTCTAATTGGCTGACGCTCTTAACATGGAGACTTTTTGCCAAAGTAGATAGTGACCCACAGAGTGACAGTTGCCAGGCTACTAGGGTGGGGTTGGCAGTGGCAGACAGTTAATAGTTGGGGAAGGATCTGGAAGAAAAATCTAGGTGCTCAGGACTTTGGCTGTCCTCTGGATCCTGCCCCGACTGGCTGTGTGATGCTGTATATCCTGCACAGCCAATTTTTCCTCTATAAAATAAGGAAGTTGACCAAGAGCAGGTCTCTTCACTTCCAGTTTTCCTAAATATGCATGACTCTGAAGTCAGATGGCTAGGTAGGAATCTGGAAAATTCTAATAATTACCAACCGCCATTTTCATAGAATTTTCTTCTGGAGTTTAAACATATATTATGTAAGCATTTGACATCATTATCTCATTTAATCCTCACAGTCTTTCCAAGAAGTTGATACCATGGTTCATTTCATAGAAAAGGGAACAGTTTTTGCAGAGGTTGCCTGACTTTGTTAGGGTTGTGGCCTTAATAAACAACAGAGTAGAGATTTCAGTCCCGCTGGAACTAAACTGATTACACTTCTATGGAGACACATTAAGTTTCCGAGCCTCTTTTTAGAACCCTCGGTGCCTGAATCCTGTCATGCTGCCCCTCTGTGTCCACTGTACATTCCCAACCTACCCAGTCTCCTAACTCCTGAGACCCACGTGAAGCACGCCTTTGGTTTGTACGAAAGGGTAGTGTCACGCTTAATTCTGCATCCATTCTTCACAACACGATGGGAATAAGAAAACAGCACAAATGAATTTCTGAGCAGCTACTTGCAACATGAAATATAAGTGAAGATGTGACTCAAAGCAAGATTTAGCTCAAAAGAATAATTTTGTAAGACAATCAAGTATCTCCTCTGTGTCCAGCAAGTGCTTAACACAAGTCGTCTATAATTTTTCTGAGTCCACCTTTGAATCATAGATGCTGGGAGGCTTCTCACAGTTTCCAATGAGGTCCAATTGATCTCCCAGCCTTTGCATCTCATCACCACAAACCAGTTTTGAAGGAAAAAAAAATGCACCACCCCACCCCCAACATCAGACAACTTCTATTGAGCGCCAGTTACATAAAGACTTCTAAGGAAGTGAAGATGATCCCTCACCAGAAAGTAGAAGTTCTTTACAAATTAAAGAATAGGCTTCAAAGTCAGAATTGGCCTCTGAGCAAGGTCATTGTATTCTATTTGGAAATAAGCAAAAGCTCTACTGTTTCATCAATATATTTCTGGTGGTACAGTCAATGCTCAGGATTCACAGATTCTGTGTTGGTAAATTTGCCTACTCCCTGAAGTTAAGCTGTGACTTCAAATCAGTGCTTGCCACACTTGTGGTTATTCATGGTCATGTGCAGAGAAGTAAAAAGTTTGAATCACCCAACATTCCCAGCTGAGGTCGAATAAGGCCATGCTCTGTCTTCTTGTTTCATTTCTCATTCTGTAAACAAGTGTTCTTTCCACAGGGCCATGTTTTTTCACATCGTGTGCTTTGTGTTGTTGATGTCACTGTTTAAAATGCCCCCCCCAAGCATAAGGCTCTCTAGTGTCCCCAAGGGCAAGAAAGCTGAGTTATACCTCACAAAGAAAACACATGCTTCATGAGCTTCATCCAGGCATACGTGAGAGTGCTGTTGACTATGAGCTCAATGTTAATGAGGTAACAATATATATTTAATAAAGTGTTCTTAAACAGAAACACTCAAGGCTATGTATTGATCAGTTGAAAGTGTCAGGAGTTCACAGGAAACTAACCCTCTGGTTCTCCTAGGAACATGGCTCAGTATTCACTAATTCATTCTGTGGTGACTCTGTAGAATATAACTACAGCAAATGATCATATTTCCAAAGTTAGGAATTCCTAATAAGGTCTCGAGACTTTTTGGGGGACTGCCAGGGAGGTCTGGGTGACTGATCGTGTGCCACTTTCGGCTTTATTTTTCTGCTTTATGGAATATGAGAACTTACAAAACCATACCTGTTCCTTGTGCGATGACGAGCAGATTTTTCTCAGTGTTCAATTTACCGGGTACTAAGTGAGATCCCAGAATCTCCTGCTGCTGGAAGATACACAGAGAAGCTGCCCCTGACCTCAAGAGCCTCCACCATTGTGAATATGACCCATCTTAAGGTAGCAAATGTATGAAAGTGGAAACATGTTAGACTTGGCAGGGAGAGGCACGAGCTCCCTGAGGCATAACCTGAGGGAAACAGGCCATTTTTCTAATAGTAACCTTGAACTGTTAATTTTGTGTTTCCTCCCGGGAACTCCGCAAAGGAAGTCCAGCTTTAGCCAGAGCTTCTAATTAACTCTAAAGTTTCTACCGCATCAGCAGACACCTAAGGACCACCCTCGTGCTTGTTTCTCTTCGGACAGAAGTCAAAAAAACTGCTGTAGGTGAGAACTGCACCATAGGAAATCCCGTTTTCTCTATGGGAAATGGTTGTCATATTTTCTTCACCCTGATTGTTTTGGAGACCTTGTGATCTTACAGGTGAAAAAATAGTATTTATGATACTCAGAATAGAAGTAGTAACGTTAATTTATTAAGCATCCAATTTACGTCAGGACCTGCGCTTAGTGCTGGGAACAAAGGATAAAAGGCACCAGTCTGCCTCTAAGTATCCCAGTTATTGTAAAAGTGGGATAAAAGCCATGGGATAGGGAAACCTGGGGTAGGGAGCCTGGGGCAGCACATAACTCAGTGGAGGATTAAAGGGGGATGGTATGCTTCTTGCTGGAACAGCCCCAAAGGTGGAGAGGAATTAGGCAAATGAGGCAAATAGAATTGACCATTCCGGAAAGCAAGGTCCACACATAAAACCTTAGAGGCATGAAGGAGTTCTGGGCATCCCACAACATGGGGCCCAGAGTTGGAAGAGTCCCAAGAGAGAAGGCAGGAGGAGAGGCAAGACCCAGATCCAGAGGAGCCTTGCAGGCCTTGTGGGAAGGTAAAGCTCGCTGAAGGACCTCACAGAGGCCAACAGATCACCACATTTGCATTCTGTGCGGACCAGTTAAAGGTATGCAGAGAATGTGTTGAGGGATGGGCATGTCTGAGGAGGAAGACAGCAGTCAAGCTGTTGGGAAAGCCACTGAGGAAATAAACTAAGAGAGAAGTAGGAAGACAGTACAAGTTCCATGGACCCATCCCAAGGAGGAGAAAGCAGGTCGCCCACTACCTGTGGTTGAGTTCAGGAGAGTGGTTTGGGCTGGAGATGGTAAGCTGATGGCTGATTTATAGACGGCCATTGAAGCCAATGGTTTACATTGCAAAAAACAAAGAACAGAAGGCCGCAGAAACCCTGGCCAGGAACATTAGTATTTAAAGGATGGAGGTGAGGGGGACAAAGATCTGAGATGAAGCATGCGGGGAGGTTACCAGAAATGAAGGACGAAGACAATTGTGCCAGATTCAACAGAGGGGAAGTTTCATAGAGGAGGGAGCCGTCACCAGAATTCAATGATGCGGGGAAAGAAGGCGCCATTTCATGGGCCACTGGTGGGAGTGGGAATGGGTTGCCTTGGGTAGAGAGACAAATGGGGAAAAGAAGTAAAGGCAGAGCAGTTTTTTGGTAAACTTGACTCTCAAAGGAAGGAAGAAGATAGATGCAAATGAAGGGGATTTTTCCAATTGCCAGTCATAACCCCGCAGCGGTGCTTAACTGCTGATAGGATTCAGGGAGTATTTGTAAATTGCACAAATGACACAGGCTGCCTGATGAAAACCTCCTAGTGAGGAAGGGAGGGGGCAGGAGGGAGAGCCATGGAAGCTCTGGGTCAGGAGTTCTAAAGAGGACATCTTTTATGAAGATGTATGGGGAATAATTAAATGGAATCAGATTAAAACCTGGTTTACCTAGGACTGTCTCTTTCTAGCTTTTAACCTTAGGCAAGTTCTCTCTTGGAGCCTGAGTACTCTCGTCTGTAAAAATCAGCCAAATCCTATCTGTCTCAACAGCATCACTGGCCATAGTGAGAATTAAACAGGACGATACGTGTGAAGAACACCTTGGAAATTGGAAAGCCCGGTATGGTTGTGAGATGTCGTCGTGGGAGAAGAGGGGCCTTCTTGCTGCCCTTTGCCATCTGCCAGAGTGTCTTTTTCTGTTGAAGTCACTTCAGGCACCATGGAATAACTTTCTTCCAAACTGCAGGTGGATCTCTCTCTTCTGGGGATTTCTATCTTTTTTTTTTTTTTAATTTTTCTTACCCACTTGAGAGGGAGAGTTCTGAGGATACATAAAAAGGCATTTTTTAAATTAAAAAAAAAGAAAGTAAAAATAGCCCTAATTGCTAATCATTTTAAAAATTTGATGGAGAGATGCATGGAAAAAAAAACAGGCAAACCACATTGCTTTATAGACATTTAATCTTCTCAGTTATGACCCTGGGGAAATAAATCTTTGAGGAGGTCACTACCTTAGAGGAGGGTGACGTTACACCATCCTACTAACCGGGAAGGCAGTCCATATGGAAATCCATCCCCCACCTCTTCATTGTTTTAAATCAGTTTTCCCTTCTTCTCCAAAACACACTCTTCCTTGATTTTTGTCAGTCATTGAGAGTATCTACATTTTTTAATGAATACAAAGTAAAAGTACTTGTGCTAGATATTTTAGACTAAAGCAAAGACTACAAACCGCTACACTGTGGGCCAAGACTATCTTTGCAAATGTATTTTATTTAACCATAGATGGTTTTTAAATTGGTCTATTTTATAGTTAAGCATGCCAGCGTCCACCCTTGGGAACCTCAGAAGGTCAGGTAACACCAGCAGGGCTTTCGTCCCCCAGCAGGTGGCTGGTGCTCTCAGGTCACTCCAAGCCCCAGTCCACCATGTTGCTTCCTCAGGCAGTTGCCCACAGGTACCTGGAGATTTCAGCATATATAACCCCTCCTATCAAACCAAACCAAGAAAGTACAATGGAAGGGAAGACTTTTGTTTCTGAGGTTCAAGTGGTTAAAATAAAGAAGGAAGTAAACTTTCACCCTCCTAATACTTGGGGTGAAGTGTCTGAATGTCAACTCTTAGCATCCTATCTACTTTAGTCTGGGGCTCCACAGAAGTAAAAGTCAAATCTTTTCTTTTGTGTGCTTCCTCATATAACAGAGATTAAAACCAAAGCAACCACTGCCTTTACAGAAGACCCAATGCATAGTCCAAAAGAAAAAAAATTGTATTAGTTCAAAAACAAAAGGCCATTTACTAAAAGATTCTAGAATTCTCTTCCTATCCTCACAAGGGCAAGAAACTTTGATCACCTTTGCCAAATGGAAAGACATATGGTAGACCACACTTCTCTTTCAGAGTTAGGAAAATAAAGCTTGTTCTAGGTTTATTAACACAGACATACTGGTCATGGCTGGGCTGTGCCACATAGAAGAAGTATTCCAAGCAGTGTGTTCTTTGGCTCCCGTCAAGTGGCCTGTTGTCTGTGGAATTTCCTATTCTCCAGCCCCAGAACAGAAAGCAGCCCTGCCACCCCCCCCCCAAGCATTGGCCGTCATGAGGTTTAAAGAGGATCATTTGTTTTCATTGCAGCCCCTTGAAGCCCTTCCTTCCCTCCTCATTAATGAATTTCCAGTCTTTCATCAAAAAACAAAAACAAAAAAACAAACACAAAAAAAGGACCTGGTAGAGGACATAGTTAAGTGGCTGGCGTGCATGGCTGTGCCGGCTTTAGAGAGAGAAGACAGCCATTTACTGATTGCGAGGAGGGGTTGATGTCCTTGGTTAGTATGCTAATTTCGTCTCCTGCATTTAACATTCAGATCAGGTCCATGCAGGCCCTCCAGAGCCACAGAGTCCAGGGATGGGTGGCTGTCTGCCTTGCAGCACTGAACATGCTCTGCATGAATTACATAAAAACCCAAACATTCAGCCTTCTCTGACTTCACTCTCTCCCTCCCTCTCAGAGAGACATGCAGACACAGAGCTGCAAACACGCCACATGATGCCCACGCACGCCCACA
Source organism: Urocitellus parryii (assembly GCF_045843805.1). NCBI lineage: Eukaryota > Metazoa > Chordata > Mammalia > Rodentia > Sciuridae > Urocitellus > Urocitellus parryii. Next base: position 1,411,864 of record NW_027551766.1, read on the forward strand.
CACCGATGCCACGGGTCTCCATGAAGATATGCAATATAAGGTACCCGAATCATCCACAACTGGCTTAATTCCACCTCCTCTGGGTTTCCAAGGCTCACTTCTGCAGGATGTATTTCTCCTGCTTGGGAAACTTGGAATGCATTGGGGAGTTCAAAATAAGGAAGCAACATGAAGATTTAAAAACAAACAAAAAAAAACATTTACAAGGAGGATATTTTATCTATTTGAACTCCCAGTTCCAGAAATCCTTAAAAAAAAAAAAAAAAAAAAAAAAAAAAAAAAAAAACCACCCAACTCCACTCATGGGAAAGAGAACCATATAGCTCAATTAACCAAACACCCAGAAAGAAGGAAAATCAGCTCACTTTATTCCGTGGGGTCCTCACTTTGTCATGTGTGTTTGAACAGTATATTAAAAGAGTCTTATTCATGGTTGGTTTTGGACTCACCAAAGCCACAGCTGGGTGACAAAAGAAGAGGAATCCTAAACTAGCTCCCACATGGCAGTCCAAATGGCAAAAGATGATCACCTGGCATTTTTGCCAGAAGCCCAGCCAATGGAAAACTGAATTTCCTCAACCTCCTTCCTCCAGGACATTTCTGTAACCTTTCGGCAGCTTCCTGGAAACAAACAGAATCAGCAGCTCCTAGCATCAGAAGGCATATTGAGGGGGTTGCTTTTAATAAACTGAAGCAATTTTGAGCAAGCAGAAGGCTCCAATTAGAAGGAGAGGACAGGTTGGTTTTTATTGTGTTGTTTTTTGGTTTGGGATATTTTTTTTTCTCAATGTATGACATAACCATGTACCCTGGCATGCCATAGCTCCTTCCTCCAGACACTCTGATGGTCCTGTGTCCCGTCCTCTTGGGTGTCTGCACTATATTCCATGTTCAGCTGGGGAACTCCAGGCAATCCCTGCCGAGCCTCCCACCAGAGCCATGGGTGTTTTCTCTCCGAGCTACAGACTTGATTTGCCTCTATTTTTTTTTTTTTTTTGGCTCTGGTCCAAGATGTTTTCCTGTCATCATTTCACTGTCTTTTCCAGTAATCCCTTTTTTAAACATTGCCAACAATTAGTCGATTTATCTCCATCACCAACCACCACCTCCCACCCCCAGATCCACCGCACACACACACTCCACTGAGCCCCCATCACTGTCTTATTTTTTGCCTTGAAGTATAAGAAATTACAGCTTCTCATTAGTTGGAGAGCACGTTTGGAACGGCTTTGTGTTTACTCACTTAGTAAGTGATGCTGGCCTTTTTAATTATTCTCCCTCTGCGTGCCTTCGGAGAGCAGCAAGCTGTTCAAGCCAAACCCAAGGACGGCACATCCTCCTCGGTGAGGCAGGTGGAAGGAATCACCGTGCGCTGCACCTCACCGCTGCTGCAGTTCTGCTTTGCCTGTCAGCGAGCCAAGGAATCCCCCCAAAGCTCTTACGTAGGAGATACCAAAACTGTGAGTCACTTTTCACTCCCAGAGCCGAGGAAGTCCAAGGCCATCTGTGTGTCACAGCAGACCCAACATGGGGGTTTCCTCCAAGCCATCGAGATCCCCAGGACCAGACCGTCCGGCCCTGGCTTCCTTCCTCTTGCTGTTGCGCCCCTCCTTCTCTTCCACTCTGGCCCAACCCTTCGTTTTGAAGTCCTCTTCTCTCTTCTTCTCCCTCTCGGTGTTGCCGACAGCCGCAGACCCAGCAAGAGCTGGGTCCCTGTCGCCTTCTGTTATTTTATTTTATTTTATTTTTTTCCCCTGCAGCAGCCTTTGGCTGCTACTTCTGCAAGCTGGATCACCAAAGACACACGACTCACTCACAATGAATAATCAATACGGATATTGATCTGGGGAAAATGTTTGTAAATTCCTGAAAGGGGATCAGGAGCAGGGGGCCAGGGAGGCTCGTGGGGGACGACGCTGCCCTGCTCATCGGCGGTCGGAAGCAGAACCACCTTTGGATCCCCAAGTTGGGCTGGCTCCGAGGCGACAGGTGCCGGAATGCGTGCGGACGAGGGTGTGCGCGCGTTAGGAGGGTGTTCAGTATTTTCATTTCTCTACAGCTGCTTTCCCCGAAGAATCAAGAGCCAAATGGTCGGGAGCCCCCGTCAGCGCCATGTCTTGGCTGCGGGCCAGCGCTGTTTTGTTTTCATTATCACATGCTACTTTGCAATTTGCATAAATACAGGGTTATTTTTTATCGTGTCGCCCAAAAGATAGAAAAAAAAATAGAGTCTTTGTTGTGTGCAAGAGGGGCTTGCCGCCTACTCATCGAAGCTAAGGATTTACCTCCGAGGCAGGGCTTTGGGAGTCTATGTAGAGGGCTTCGGAAGAAATATGAGAAAAGAAGTGGTAATCACAGGGCAAAAAGAATACAGGAAAGAAAAAGTAGAACTTAATAAGAACTGTTGGGCACTCAGCTTGGTAAAACCAAATTTAGGGACCCATTTTCTCCTGCAGAGAAGACTTAAGCAACAGTCCCTACCCAGTGTCCTGGTCAGCGGCAATGTATGCATTCAACTGGAAGAAACCATTGATCCTTGGTGGGAAAGGTTTGCAAGATGAACACACACTTGCTCTATCCCAACCCCATCCAAAAGGTGGAACAAGTGGACACAAATGGAACGTTCCTGTCAGGGGCTCTGCCCTGCTGGTTTTCTGTCAGGGTGAGAGATTTCACACCTCGGCTTCTCCCTTACCTCCCCTTGGCATAAGTGGGTCACCTGAGCTCCCTGCTCTGCATTTGCCCAAGTACCCTATGGGATTTGCATCCTCCCCTTAGCCTTCTGTCTTCAGGGGAGTGGGAGCAAGAATGTGATATAAGGTAAGTGACAAGCCACAGATGGCTTTCTCTTGCAAGCTCTTCTTGTCTGTGGAGAGGAGGCCTTGGAGTCCAGAGTGGCATTGGGCAAGCCCACATGTCCCAGGGAGCGGTACTTTACATTAGAAAAACTCTCCAGTCCTCTTGGCTGTTGATGGTGAGCACCTTCCCCACCTTGGCCTGTGCTCCCTTCATCTCTCCCTACTCACTCTGTTTATACAATTGGGCAATAAAAATCTCTTTGGGATCCCTCTCCCCTCTCTCCCATCACCCTATCTATCTCCTCCTGGCCTTGTGACAGAAAGGATGTGTCACCTTTGAGATAGCCATCTAGAGTAAGACCTCCACATGAGGATTCAATTCCAACACCCCCTGGCCTGAAAGGAGCTGTCTGCTTTATCAGCCGGCAGCAGCAGCCACAGAAGCAGTGATCTTTTTTTTTTTTTTTTTTTTTTTTAAATTCCCTTTCTGGCTTCTGATTAGCTCCAGAAATCCAATTAACAGAGGAATTTATATCACACGGACTGAGGTGCCTCTACTCATCACCACAGCTCAAACCCACTCATAAATTCTGCCGATACTACATCTTCCTGTGACATGGATTAATTACAGCACCAGGCTTTCCCAAGTAGGTCTACCAGCAAAGGTATATATGAATATCAGAAATAAAGAGGCTAAAAGGGATGTTTTCTTGTGTATTATCAAGGATGAAGAAAGGCTGCCCAGGGAAGTCACTTTCGTCCTCCATCTCTGCATCCGCCTATTGTTCTCTGAGGTGTCAGAGGCCAGATGGGCCAGAATTAAGTAATTATGGAGAATTCAGAAGTGGTCTAGTCATGGCACACCCATGTATATTTTCACATCTTTGAAGCATTAAACTTGAAACTTCAGGGCCCTCAAGACCAACTAATTTCCTGCCTCCAGTCCATGCGCCCCCAAAATAGTTAAACGGTTTTAAGATCTCCATGAAGAGAAATGCCATTATCTTCATTGGTATTCCACTGCAGTTGGGTACAATCATGATATTGTTGCACCCTTTCATCTATCTACAATTTCATTCCAAATTTACCCTCACATTCATCAATCTCCAGCATCTACCCATCCATTCATCTAGCCATATTCATTTATATATCAACTATTTATTCTGCTTCCAGTCATCTATTCATCCATGTGCATCTCACTATCCATTTTCAAAACATATATTGATCTATGAATATCTTTCTATTATCTGTCATCTACTTGTCTATCCATTTGTGTCTCTATTAATTCATTCATCTGTATTATCCATCTGTTTTTCCGTCTATTCATTAATCTATTCATGTATCTATCCATTCAATCATCTGTCATTTGCTTACCAGTTACCAATCCCTTTTTATTTTGTGCCTTTAGTGAACTATGATCTCAACAGAACTCCAGATTCACATTCTCAATCCATTTTTTAAGATAAATAATGCCCAATTTCCAAATGAACTCTGTAAATGTGAAATACTTGGCTATTTGTTCTTGGTTTAAAAGACTAAAGAGTGAGGTCAGTAACAGCATACGATTTTAAATGAGTTCAAAAATTACAAGGAAAATATTATATCCTCAATTCCTGGAGCTCTTTCCTTGCTTAATAAAAGTATACATTGCTGTTCCTCTTTAAACCATGCCTTTAGACAGGGGGAAATTTAGATAATGTCTACACATGAATCTCATTCAGTCTGTTATATCTACCACTGAAAAGACTTCATGCAAATGATTTAGTTCAACCAGTACTAATTTGAGATTACTTTTATCATAAAGCAAAACAGATATCAACCCTAAAATGGGATTGTGGTTATACACATTTGGATTTCCCCTATATCCAGGAAAGGAATTGAGGAGCAATTTGAGAACTAAAAATGGATTTTTCCCCATTATTTTTACTCAAAATATATTCAAGTTTGGGCCAAAGCTTGAGATTCAGTACCTTCTGAGAGTGATCTCTAGTTTTCTTTTTAGCTCCCAAGAAAATAGGTCAAGGAAAGCACCACTGGCTTGAGGAAAGAATTGAATGAATGAATCTCACTTTCTGTTTAAGACAGAAACCCCGGCTGCTCACTGTGAGGGAGGAGGATGAGGTTGTATGGTTGGGCATCTCCTGCATGTGCAGGGAATCATTTCCCAAACAGCAACCAAGTCTGAATCCTAATTGAGCAGCAGATCTTGTATCTGTCAACACTCACCATCTCTAATATTCTGTTAGTTTGTAGGTGGTATTATCAGCTGAGCATCCAAGTTTGTTAACAAAAAAGATTTAGAACAGTCAGCCTTCTTTATTGAAGGGTTCCCTATCCATGGATTCAACCAACGACGGATCAAAAATATCCCCTTTGCAAAAAATTTCATCTATACTGAACGGGGACAGACTGTTGGTCGTTGTTCTCTAAACAATACAGTGTCACTCATATTTATACAGCTTTCACATTGAATTAGGCATTTTAAATAACCTAGAGATGATTTAAAGTCTACAGGAGTATTCATGTAAGTTAAATGCAAAGAACTACATCACTATACATAAGCAACTTGAGCATCCTCCAATTTTGGTATCCAGGGAGGTCCCAGAACAAAGACCCTGTGGATACCCAGGGAAAACTGTGTATTGAAGACCAGTTCAGATCTGGAGTTGTAATCCCAGAGGAGCATGAAGGGACCCAGGCCATGTTGTCCTCCAGAAATATAAAGGAGACAGAAACCCTCTGGTTCCTTTTCTTGTGTTATTTCCATTCATGGTTTTCTGGATTCTGTTGTAATAGAAAATCAGACTCTAGTTCTGACTTTGCTCATCATGCTAACCAGGGCTGAATTCTCCAGTAGGGACAGTAGACTTGATACCTAGGGCCCCACCACTGTTAGTGGCCCAGGAAAGTTCTTCAATTTCTTTTAAACTCATTTTTTAAAAACAAATTTTTAAGGTCAAAGAAAATATTTAAACATAGAAGAGTAACACTGCTATTAAATAGCATTCACATTCACCTTTATACTAATTTTTATAAAATATGTCTCAATCATTTTCTTAGGAAGGAAGAGGTCCTTTTGGGAAAAAGCACAGAGGGCCCATGAAAGGCATTTATAATGTGACTCTTGTCATTAATCAGACTACCTATAACTTAATGGTTAGGCTCAAAACACTGTGGTGGTTAGGGATCTTTTCAGGAGCCAGACTGCCTGGGTTCAAATCCCTAATGCTACTACTTGCCTGTCACCAAACTTCTCTGATTCTCACTTTCTTTAGCTGTAAACTGTAGATGATAATAGTGACTAATGCACATAGATGTTATGAAATTATATGAATAAATTTCTCCACACAGAGCCTATACATAAAGAGTGCTTGATAAAATTTTGTTTTATTAATTGTTACGGTTTTAGCTTTGGTGTCTTGTGATGCCTACCTCTCTATAACCCAGTATCATGCCTAAATTGATTATTTTCATTTAAAAGAAAAATGTTAGAATATCTTCTAGCCACCATGGAAGGAAGAGTAGCAATTGAAGTTTCCTCCTTACTCTGGAAGTCAGAAAATTCTTCTCCTAGAAGCAGTACCTGGAGCTCAGTCTTTATTCCATATTATAAAACCCCTTTAATAAATATGCATCATCTCTCCTGATCGGAGATTTGATTCTTTCCTAACCTAAAACAATCCTTGCAAAAATCTTAATAAGAACCACAGGTTAAAAAGGATATTGTCAAAACTTTCTCTCTCCTTTTCTCTCTTTACTTTATTATCTCCTCATTTTTTTGTAATTTAACTCCAATTATGAGATGCTAAGTGCTTTTGGAAATTTCATTGTTAATATCTTCTTACAGTGCTATTAACGTAAATCAAGTTTAATAGTGTCCCAGCAAGTGTAAAAGCAATCAAAAATTCAGTACTCACGAATCATTCTGTAATTTCAGCATAAAATGTTAATAGAAATAATATCTAATACCATAAAATATCAGTAAATCCAACTTTAAATATAGGTGATGAATTACTTCACTATCCTATAGCATTTGTGGAATATTCTGGTGTGAAGTGGTTAATTGGCTGAGCCATACCTCAGTCATGCCCAGACTGCCAGAAGTCCCCTCCTCTGCCTCAATCCGACCGGCCAATCACAGCAGAATGAATCACTAATGAAGCATTTTTTCATCCCAAACACTCTGAGTTACTCGGCAATCAAGAAAAATGACTGAGTATCAAGAAGTGCAGTCGACCTAAAGGAATTCAAGTAAATGCAAAACTAAGACACTGTGGTTCAATTCTAAGAACACTGATTAGTAGCTGCAAGGCCTTGTGCTCTGTGTCCCCAGCAAAGGTGGCTCTGTCCTCCGGGAGCTCACATCTCATGAGACAGGCCAAGTCCAAGACACGTCCAGCTAATGCTATTTCAGGCCCAGCAGTGAAAACAGCATATTACATGTGCCCGTAAAAAGCCTGCATTAGGTCATTAGTTGGCCACTTAACTTTATAAGTTCACTAAAATTGGGGCATTTATTTTTTTATTTTTTTAAAGCATTTTAACTTAAAACAGCATACATACATTTACTCACTGATCCTCTGTGGAAGGACAAAGTGAGTTCTTTTGAGTGATCTGCTTAGGGTTCCATGCCATCTTTCAGCCACCACCAAGTGGCTTGCCCACAGTTTCCAGTCTCTGTTTCTTTAAGGCAAGGTGTACTCCAGAAGCCAGCAGAGAACAGAATCCTTCAGTTGCAGTTGTCCTACTTACATGGAAACATTTAGTGACTCACTTGAGTCCACAGAATTGATGTAGCTGTCACAGAAATGCCTGTGTTTACACTCAGGTATCCCCGGTCATATTTTATTTCATTAAGCCATGAATTTCACTAACAAGAATAACTTCCATAAAGAGGTTTGGGGATGAACACACCTTGTTCCTAAGAAGGATCCAGCTCAGATAGTGAACTGTTCATGGGCTCTAGGATGGAGGTGATTATCTGGGTTGAGTGCAGTCAGCTTCTCTCAGGACTTCCGAAGGGAATGGAGAGTGACTATAAGTACAGATAGTTGAACTGGATGTTGTGTTAAGGATCCAGAAACAAAAAAAAATGCCATGTTGGGTCAGAATAAGAACCCACAGGGGCCAATATTCAGCTTGTGCTCCGATCCTACCATGCAGAACAGAGTGGGTTCTGATATCGGGGAGTCTAGTAAATACCTTGTACAACACTGTTGTGGTTCCAACTTCTAGACATGTATTCAAATCTTTTTAATACACTGTGGTGGCTAAATCCACCTTTTTAAGAAGACTTTATTTTATTTTTTTTAGACCAGCTTTAGGTTCACAACAAAATTGAGCAGATGATACAGAGAATTCCTATATATCCTCTGTCCCTACATGTCCATGGATTCCCTCATTGTCACCATCCCATGCCAGAGTATGTACATTTCTTATGATTGATGAGCCAATATTGACATATCAATATCACCCAAAGACTATAGTTTACATTAGGGTTTAGTACATCTGCATGTGGGTTTTCATGTGGACATGTTTTCTACTCATTTTAGCAAACACCAAGGAGTATGACTGCTGGGTTGTGTGGAAAGAAACTGTCCAACTGTTTTCCAAAATGGCTCACAATTTTGTGTTTCTACCTGAAGTGAATGAGCACTCCTGTTGCCCACATCCTCAACAACATTTCATTTGATTTTTGATAGCATTCTGGATTTTGGCCACTCTTATGGGTATGTAGTGGAAACCCACTGATGTTTTAATTTGTGGTTCCATATTAACATATGAAGTGAAGCATCTTCTCATATACATATTTTCCATCTGCATATCTTCTTTTGTTAAGATCTTTGGTACATTTCTTATTTAGATTGCTTGCTTCCCCCCCCCCAAGTTTTAAGAACCCTTTATATATTTTGTATAACAAATCTTTGTCAGTTACATCTTTTGCAAATATCTTCTCCCAGTTTGTGGCTTGTATTTTCATCCTCTTGACAATGTCTTTCACAGATAAGTTTTTTTTTTTAATTTTAACCAAGTTCAGCTTATCAATTCTTTTGCTTATGGAACATGACTTTCAGGTTACATCTAAAAAGTCACCACGAAACCCAAGGTTATCTAGGTTTTCTCCTATTATCTTCTAAGAACTTTATAACTTGTGTTTTACAGTTAGGACTGTGATACATTTTGAGTTAATTGTTGTGAAGAATATAAGGTCCATGTGTAGATTCCAGTTGTTCTACCACTATTTTTTGAAGAGACTACATTTTCTCCACCATGGTGTATATATATTGCTGTGCTATCTGTTCTGTTCAACCTATGCATTTGTAAACCTTTTCATTAGTACTATACTGTCTTGATTAATCTAGCTTTATAGTAAGTCTTGAAGTCAGGGAGTGTCCATCCTCCAACTTTGTTCTTCTCTTTCAATATTATGTTGACTATTCAGGGCCCTTTGTAACTCCATATAAATCTTGCAGTAAGTTTTCCAATAACCACAAAATATAATGCTGGAATTTTGATTGAGATTTCATTAAATCTATAAATCAAGATGGAAAGAACTGATGTCTTAACAATACGGAGCTTTCCTATCCATGAACATGGAATATCTCTCCATTTATTTAGATCTTCTTTGATTTCTTGCATCAAAGTTTTCTCATATAGCTCCTGTACATATTTTGTTGGATTTCTACCTATGCATTTCATTTTTGCTAGTGCTAATGTAAATAGTATTGTGTTTTTAATTTCAAATTCAAGTTATTCATTGCTTGTATATACAAAAGTAATTGACTCTTGTATCCTGAAACCTTACGGTGATCACTTATTAGTTCTAGTAGTTTTTTATGGTTCTTTTGTACTGTTTACATAGATAATTATGTCATCTGTGAACAACAAATATTTTGATATAAGAAAAAGCAGTAATACATTAAATCCAAGCACTTTACATATATAATTTTGCCTTATTGATCTTGGCATATGACATAGATGTGAGGAGAGATTATTCACACCTAATAAGCCTCTTATTCATCTTTGGGAAATAATTATAAACAATAGTGATTACTTCAAGATTCATAGTGTTACAAAAATATGAGAAAAAGAGGTAAGAGTCTTCTGAAAAACAATTAAGAGATGTGTAAAAAATAAACTTTATCACTGGATTATTGATAATGGGGAATTTTTTTAATAACATAAATATCTAATAACAGGAAACATACTAAATAAAATGTGGCATATTCATGTAATAATTTACTGTTCAACCTTTATGCTGTGAAGTGATACTTAAAGACATGTAAAGTATATATAATACATTGATAAACAAATTTTGAAAACAAGCTAAATAGTATAGATAGGAAATCTCAATTTTATTTTTAAATCTAAATATGTGCATCTTTTAAAAATAAAATGGCTGGGCACAGTGGTGCATGCCTGTAATCCCAGTGACTTGGGAGGCTAAGGCAGGAGGATCACAAGTTAGAAGGCAGCCTCAGCAGCTTAATGAGACCCTAAGCAACTTAGTGAGACCATGTTTCAAAATGCAAAATAAAAAAGGCTGGGGATGTGACTCAGTGCCTCTGAGTTCTGTCCCTATTATGTATATATTCATATATGTGTGTGTGTGTGTGTATTTATAACAAATAATATATAGTATACTCATATGTAAATAATCTATAAAAATAAAAGATATGCTTATGCATAAAGCATTTAAAATATATATACCAAAATTGTAACTAAGAAGAGAGATCTTACAATATTTTTTATTTCTGTTTTGTATTTTTTGCCTTTTCCAAATTTTTTACAATTCGGAATACATATCTTTGTAAGCATAAAAATGCATATAAATATATATATTTATATATATATATATATATATATATATATATATATATATATATATATAGGTTTGATTTTAAAAGAAAAAATTGTAGAAAATACCTGTAAAAGTCACCATTTTAAAGTGTCTAATTCAGTGGCATTAAGAACATTCACAGTGTTGTGCTACTATCACTGTCTAAATCCAGAGTATGTGTGTGTGTGTGTGTGTGTGTGTATACATACACATATATACACATTTACAAAGCATGATACAGCAGCCCAGCATGTAGAATTGCTTTTATTTAGAGCAATCATAATAGGCTACCAATTTTGTAATTCTAGAAGGATGTTTATGTAGTAAACCCTGTTTGCCATTATGATCATGGCCATAGATTGGGATGTTATGATTAGCCAAATTTTCGTCTGAGGAGTATCCCAAATAGAGTAATAGTTTTCAGAGAACCTGAATATAAAAACAAAACTAAGACAATATAAAAATAATTTAATCATCCTGAGTTGATTCAGAAGAAATCTCATAATCCCTTAGTGCTCTGATATTCTTTTCATTTTGAATATCACTGACCTCTGAGCAGAGAAAGCACCAAGGTGAGAGTTCATAGGTGTGTCCAGTTTAATATCTAGTTCAAGTTTTCCCTGAGGGCTCCTAACCCCACATCCTACAGAAGACTCCCTGTCTGAGTTCTTGGGACTTTAGAGAGTATTACTCCATCCTTTGAAATTCATCAGGTCCATCCCCTGTCTCTGTTTTCCAAAAACTGTATCCTGACCTTGCCAAACCTTCCCCTCAACTCCTGACCAAGGAGGAAAGCTTATATTCAAGCTAGATATTCTAGGGAGGTCAGAAACAATTCAAATGCAGAAATTCAAATATGGTAGCTCTATTACAATAAGGCTCTGCTGTGCTTTCCAAAAATATTCATCCCTAATGAAGTCCATGATGCTGTGTCCACAGCAATCTGCCCCTGGGTTCCCTTGCTCCTATAACAGTGCCACAGAAAGGTAATCCTGCAGTTGCCTAGAACACTGTTGTCCCCTGAGGACACCTCTCCCCACTACACATACACACACACACACACACACACACACACACACACACAAACACCCAGTGTTCCACCAAAAAGTCCTACAGAAAATCCATGTGAAGATGGAGAAATTGAAACCATTCTTGCCAGAAAAAAAAATAGAAAAAAATAATAAGTAAGTAAAAAGAATTATAACCCTTCTCAGTGAACATAACTCCACAGATTCTTGGCTTGGTAAGCAGAGGGCAAGAAATATACATTTGAGCTCCCACTAGCCCTCTTGATTGGATATCTTCATGTAACAGGAAAACTACAAAATGAACACAGCAGCACTAAAAGATTCCATAGTCAAAGAATTTTAGAAAATAAAATGCATCCATACTATTCGTGGCCTCTTGGAGGGTTAGAGCATACTCAGTTATATTACACACTCTAAGAAGGCCTGTATACCAAGAGCTATTTAACTTTAGCATTTCTACCATTTATTTGTCAATGGAAAACAAAACCTATCTTTTGTTTTTTTAATTGACTTATACTTCACCTAGCTTTCCCCAGAACTTATTTTTCAAAAGAAATCTTGCCTATTTTCCTTGGACCCCACTGCCTGGAGGAGGCAGTCTTTAACTCTCATTAATCTAGATTCTTGGCCAGGGCTGGTGCAGGGGCAGCCATAAAAAGCAATAACTTCTGACAGATGCTACAGCATGAATGAACCTTGAAGACATCATGTTAAGTAAAAGAAGCCAGACACAAAGGGCCACATTTATATGAAATATCCAGACTAGGCAAATCCATAGATGCAAAATGGCAGATGTGGTTTGAGGAGCTGGGGTGAAGAGGAGGGAGGGAAGGAAATGGGGCAGTGACTCCTAATTGGCATGAGGTTTCTGTTTGGGGTCATAAAAACACTCTGGATTTGGACAGCAATAGTAGCACAACACTGTGAATGTTCTTAATTCCACTGAATTAGACACTTTAAAATGATATCTTTTGCAGGGATTCCCTACCATTTTTTTTTTCTTTAAAAAAATCAAACCAGTTCTGGGAAAGCTCTGTGTGTCGTAGAGATGTGGGAAATGGTTCATTGGGTCATCTCTTCAGCAGCTCAAGATTATTCCCCAAACTTCCATGATTCTTGGGCCAAATAACCACATCTCTGGTTTTAAGATTGAAATTCCTTTTAATTGTGCAGGCCAAAGCATACTGAGTATTTTCTTTCCTGTTTAGGTATGGTTCTATGACATATGACATACACACTACAGAATTTCTGTTGTGCTATCTCTAGCCTCCTAATGTATGAACCTGAATGAGGTCACACCACATATCTTGCTGCATTCTGGGAATCCCATTCCATAGGATGGGCAGTTCCAAAACTGCACTAAATATCGAATAGTCCAAGGACCATCCGGGATGGTTGAGAAAGCTTTCTCTCTCAGAACAAAATTGAAAGAAACTATAACTTTTATACTCCAGAAATAGCTTGTGGACAATATAAAACACTAATCAATTTTTTTAAGTCTCATTGTGTATATATTAAAAAAATTAGATTTTTTAAGGTTGGCTATAAAGCCACCAGCAGGGGGACGTATGCAGTGGGAAGTCTGGACCATCATTGGGGCCCCAAAATGTCTTGGGCTCCTCTGTAAACAGGGAGACTTCTTTTATGCCTTCAGTAGAGGGGAAAAAATAGCCCTATTGTGAGGCTGTGAGGGAAACAACCTTTAATCCTTGCAAAGCCCAATAATATTATGTATATTGACTGAAACCCCGTGGAGTGGGCCTGACGGGTTTTTTTCATTACTAGGGTACATTGTAACCTAGCTACCTTTGAAAAGTAACCAACATCGAGAGGCACTTGACATTTGCAAAGTATTATGGGTGTCCTCTCTATGTCTTCTCAAGTTCCCAAATTTACAATGGTCTTAATTTAAAAGTTAAGCCAGGGGATCAATTGCTTAGTGTAGGGCCAGGCTGCCCTTTTTAAAACAAAACAAAAAAATACCAAACCCCTGTGGGCCAGTGTGACCTGACTTCCTCATTCGGCTCAGGTTTGGGTGAGTCGCACACGTTGTCCTGTGTTTAATTTCGAAGGAAGGTGTCTGCACTCAAATCCGACGGTCATGTTCCACTCCTCCAGGTGTTGCCACATGGCTCGAAGGCCGCAGCAGCTGGTAATGAGTTGGTGAAAATGAAAAAGGAACATAAGTAGCTTCTTTAGCAAATCCCCTGGAAATGACACAGAGCCCTGAGGATCGATACCATTGATCCACAGGAGGGCGAAAGCCCTGCTCCTTCTGACTCGCCTGCAACAGTCACAGCACAGGGAAAACAGCAACATTATTACGGGCAAAACTGTGACTGGGAAAATCAAACCCCAGCCTGCTTTCTGCTCCCTCTATTTGGGCAATGGCCATGGGTCAACATTAGAGCAAGGATCAGGCGGAAATCCCAGGGGAGAACTGAAGTGGGCCGGGGCCTTGGTTCCCAACATATCTTTATGACCTTCAATGATATTTGCACCACTGACTCCTCCTGAAACCCAGGTCATTGTGTAAACCAAGCCTCCCGAACTAGGAAACTGGGGAATTTGCGCACTTTTTTGAAAGCACTCAGATAATATTAGAGCCTGTGGTGGTTAAATGGTCTATAAGGGTTTCCTATCAAAATCAGGCAGGCCATAATCATTACTACATAAATACAACCTGTTTACCGTAGTCTAGTGTTGAGGCTCCAAAGATGAACAGGCTGACTCTTGACTCTGGAGTCCATAGGCTTTTGAGGAAGGCAGTTCTCACATGAGGCATATCCTATATAAGAAGTTCTGATGCGGTAGATCACCAGCACGCTCTGGAAACCCATAGAAGGGAAATCGACTCAGTTGAGAAAGTTTTTGCAGAGAAACTGACCCTTAAGGTAGAGATGGGTTGGTAGGAACCTTGAATTACATGGTAAAGAGTTAGGATTTGTCCCAAAAGTAGCCAGAAACCATACAGCAAGGGACAAACAATTCCATGACAGTTTAGGAAAGATAATTGAGGTAGCAAGTGCATCAGTCAGTGGTTGCCACAATAATGCTGCATAACAAACTTTCCCCAAACTGAGTATCTTAAAACAGCAAGCATTTCTTTTCCCCTGTGTGTCTTTAGACCCGCTTTGGGTCTACTGTACTCAGCTGGGATCAGGTGAGCTAGACTCCAGATCGCCAGATGGGTTCAAGTCAACTGTATGCTCATCCTTCTCAGACAAGTCATTCTACAAGTATAAGCATGGACAGAAAGATGCTGTGCCTTTTTAGGTCTCAGTCTAGAACCAGCCAACACATGGACACACACACACACACACACACACACACACACACACATACACGTTGCATTAACCACACCAAGTCACACAGCTGAGCCACACACCAATACAATGAGGAAAGTCTCTGCCCCTCTAATGGGAAGAACCACAAAATCACAAGACAAAAGCTGTGGATGTATAATTCTCAGACACAGCGGGCATGAAGAATTGCGAACAGTGATTCATTCCACCACACCAGGGAGAGGACAAGCTGGGGGTGGAGAAACCGCAGGCGGCTTACGATATGTGGAATCTGCGTCCGTGTAAAACAGAAGGAAACAATCCATTGAGCAACCCCGAGAACTCTTCTGAAACTGCAGGGTCCAGGCAAGTTGGCCTCACTCACATATTTAGAACAGGGAGAAAACTGCAGCTAGAACATTATTAAATGGCTGGTTGAAACATTTAGGAATTCCCGGTTGAATTATAGCCTTGGCAGCAGCTGCCTTCCAGACCCATCTGGTTTGAATTGGCAAAAGTGCTGCTGTGCTTGTTGGTATGGGTGCACCTCGCCTTTGAGGGATGGGCCTGCATGGAAGGGGTGGAGAAAGGATGGAACTGTTGTCATGAAAAAAAATGGGTAGAGAACAAAACAGAGCTGCTGCCATTATGCCTTGCCACACAGGAGTGGGCCTGTGGTTCTGGGCTGGAGAACAGCTTTGGGTAGGATTCCTGGGTCCCCTCTGCTACTCTTAAGCTGTCATACCCAGTAGATGCTGTCACATCACATACTTGGGTTATGAATTGATTGTTTCGCTTTTATGGGGCTGGCATAATTAGTTTCACATTTTTAATTTATAGCATCGGCTAAGCTTTTTAATCCGTTATTTATGGCAAAGAACTAAGAACTAAATTGCCTCTCCTGCCCCCTCAACAGAAAAAAACGCTTCACTTCCATAGTCTGTGATAAGTTGCTTAGCTGAGCCTGTGGCCTTCTTCAAGGAAAACTTTTCTCACAGAGGAGTTGCTGTGGGTCCTTTGGATTTCCTCCTCTGTGGATCCTGGAGGGGAAAAAAATTTTAAAAGACTGAAACATTTGAATGGAGTGATGTTTCTCTGAAGCCATGAGCTACTGTAGGAGAAAGTGAAGCCGGCTGGGATGAGAAATTCATGCCAGAAAATTTCCATTTAAAGAACGGCTTTGTGCTTGCTGTCTTTGGTACTCGGGTGTATCATTATTTTCTAGAAACAACTAAGGGATCTTTAGCACATAAGAAGCAAGCTCCAAGAGCTGGGATACGTGCACATAGGTCTGAGCCTGAACCAAAGGGTCTCAGAGGTTGGATGAGTCCAAGGGCAAAGCAGAGTTGCACACTCCAAGAGCATCCTGATAGACATCTAGGTTATTTCACAAAGGGCTCTGGTGCATCCGGTTTGGCCTGGGAGGACATCTGGGATGATTTTTGGACTTTTCCTCCTTTGCTTTGAGGGCCACACCGTAAGTCACTGAAAAACATTGCAATTGCCTGGGTAGGTCTGGGAAGTGGGATGCCTCGCACCTCTCACCAGCACTGAGATGGTATGAGGTCAGGATGGACTGCATCCAGCCTGGTAGCCCCAGCAGCAGCTGAGCTGCAACAGTTGCAAACTTCAATCCCAACTTTGATCCCCCATGGGAGGAGCCCATCTGAGCTGGGGTGTTGAAGGGTTAAAGATGAAGCCTTAGGCAGCACAGGAGCAGTTCCTACAGGACAAAGGGGATACTGATCCTGAGCCGGGGTCCTGCCCCTAACCGTGCCCCCATCCAGGCTGAGGGGTCTGTGTTTACTGAATGTTAAATAAATACCAATTGAGTCGTATGTTTAATGAGGTGTATCAAACATGTAATAAGATACATATCTATTAAACAGTTGTGAAATCTCGGTAAATATGTTCTTAATAATAAAGGGTACAGATGGCTTACAGATTGGACCAAAGAACAAAGACTACAGGAGCTTATGGATGGAATAGAAGAGCCATCTTCTGAAAGTTGAGAAGACAGCGGATTTTCCTCCAGAATTTGATACATGTATCTGCACTCAACCAGAGCAAAAATAGGACCCAGGCCCATCAAAGAGAGACTATAAACTTCAAAACCTAAAGATGAGGAGAAATAGCAACTCCAATGAAAGACAGAAAAATGGTTTAAAAACGTCAATGTTTTAAATACACCTTCAGGTTTTAGCAGTACGCAGTTCTCAATATCACACACATTTACCCCTGGGGTGTCCCCAAACTATAGAGATTTTGCCAAGTATCAGAAAAAAAAAGAGTCACATGATATGTAGGTGCAGATTATTAACTTATTTTTCTGTCTCTAAAAAGTGGTGATAAAGTTACCTCAGAAACTACTATTGAAAACTGATATCTTTCTCCTTGCACATGTAGGTCAAGCTCAGAGTCTGGTTAGGTGTGATTGTTTGCTAAGTAATTAATGCTTAGATTTCAGGGGGGGAAATGAGAGGGGAAGCAAAATTTGTGGTAGCCGGGTGTCTTAAAGAAAAATCCAAGAAAAGCACAAAGCTCAGGATTGTGCTTCCCAACCTTTCTCAAATCCTGAGATTTGAGAAATCTCAACAACAGAAATGACTCTCTTTGTTCATCACACTGGAATAATGGAAGGCTGTGTGCTTTCAGCCCAAGGCCTCTGATCCCTCAGGTCCATCTTGAAGGCAGAAGAATCCCTCTCTCATCACACAGTTTGGGGAACCATGTCCCATCCCAGAGAGACTGGGAGCTGTGGGAACTCAAAGATCATGTTCCATTTCTCAGATCAGAAACCATCCCAGCTTTGAAATGGTCAAAAAAGTATGAGGATAGTAATAATTAACATTTTTATTACTTCCTGGGTGCCTGACATTGTTCTAAGTGTTTGCATGTATTAACTTATTTAAACAACATAATAACTATGAAGTAGATATGATTTTTACCTCCACTTAAGAAATTAGGAAATTAAGGAGCGTAAAAACAAAGTCATTGGCCCGAGATCTCCAGCTGGTAGATGGGGTCTTTGAGATTTAAAGTCAGCCGACCTGGCTGCCAAGGGGATATTTGTAACTCCTACTCTACATTAATACTCTACAAGAATTTTATGGTTGGGAGTCACCAAAAAAAAAAGCCATTTTTACAGCATTATTAATGTAAACACCAGAAGCAGCTCATAGCTTCATTGACAGGCATACCAGTAGGGGATAGATCAGCAGTTGATGAGAGAGTCTCCATATTGCCACATACCTGTCACTTGGTCACACTCTACCATGGTGCCAGGGTGTACCATTTCTGCTGTGCCTGTCTAGGATGTTCACAGTAGACTTGTTTATCATAGCAAAACAAATGTCTTACAAGGGGCCCCAGATCCCCAGATAAACTATATGCATGATAAAAATGGATAAAGTCTATACACTAGCTCCCTAGGCGGCCTTTAAAAAGTATGACATGAAGATATATTCATGAGCATGGAAAGGTGCTCATAATATAATGTATAAAGAAAATTCAAGTGACAAAACAACACATAGATTTTCTGATCTCATTTTCATTTAAAAAGAAGAGAAAAAATAAATACATTATGCATAGAAATAACAGCCTTATGGAATGGTCGTCAAATGTTTACAGCAGTAATCTCAGGATAAGGGAATTATTGGTGCTTTGCTTTTTGCTTATCTGTTTTCTTGATACCTTTTCTCTAATGAGTGTGACTTCTATAATAAGGATAACCTGAAACTTTAGAAAGAGAGAGAAAGGGAGTGAGAAGTCACCTGCCGAATCCGTACAGGAGGATTATGAATGTTCAGAGTCCATTTTAGTCTAAACATAGTTTTGCCAGACTGGTGACTTAACACCTTTCATTGTCATTGTTCTCAGCAGCAGACTTCTTTCCATAATAAAATCTTACCTGTAGCCTCAATATGTAGAAACAGATCAAAGAAGACTGTCCTGATAGAACGTGTCACCCCCACCCCATCCACTTGATGTCCCCCTCCCATACATCCCCAAGGCTCCTGGGTCACAGAACACTTCCCTGTAGCACCTACAGGAGAATCACGCCACCCCAAAAAAGCATGCTTGGAGGGATTAAATCTATTTAAATAAAATTATTATAACAGAAATATTAGAAAACTCAACTGTAAAAGAAAACCGTCCCTTGGGGATTTAAATGTGAGCGCATAGGCTCTTGCCAGGTGCTGCTCTAGGGGTGCTCATTGGAAGTCTTCAGGGAATTTTCCGCCTGGTGTGGAGCACGCCGCCTCCATCACTCATACAGGCAAACGTCCCTCTTTGATTTCTGTTCATTTTTACGTCGTCCTTACATTTTGCATTTTTTAAAAAAGTATAAATTTCTCTTAGCTGATAACTAGGGTATATAACCATTTAATACCCACTCTTCAGTGTCACTGGGCATTGATTTCAAGAAAAGTCCAGAAAACTAGTGCCCAGAAACCCTACTTTTGCACACTTTGCTCAAGTTTGCTCTCATGAGTTTTTTTTTCCCCCCTCTCCCTCTGAGAGGCAACTTAGCTGAAACTGGTAGAAAATTATTTCAAAGAAAAAAATTTTTTCAATGAAATCTGGTCCCCATCAACCAACATTTGTGGCTGATAAATAATGGCAGGGTAAGACAGACAGAACCAATTTACAACACTGCCCTGATGTGGACTTTGAATAGAAAGCCAGGGCCATGAGCTTCATTCTCTATTTCTCTAGAATGAACCCTCCTAGTCAAGCAAAGAGATACCTTTCTGCTAATATTTATTATTCAATCTCAAGAGGAAAGCTAAGTAGAGGCATCACATAAGAATTTAGCAGCCATCATTCATTCATTGGAGAGCTATGGTTTTGTTATCTGTGCCTCCTGACTGCTCAGGAAACCAAAATGATATTTGAAAAAAAAATCTTTTGGAAAAAGAAGCTAAGATGTTCCTACCTCTTTCCTATTTCCATGGTTTTCTGTTGTTCTGCCACACAGGAGTAGCCTTGTGGCTCTTAGAAAGGGTTACTTGTGACACCCCAAGCTAGGCTCTACTGAGCTGAACTGAAAC
Source organism: Urocitellus parryii (assembly GCF_045843805.1). NCBI lineage: Eukaryota > Metazoa > Chordata > Mammalia > Rodentia > Sciuridae > Urocitellus > Urocitellus parryii. The sequence goes on from NW_027551766.1 coordinate 1,431,868, forward strand.
CTTGTTCCGTATGCTACAGGTTATTAGGGTTAGCCGAAAGAATGTGCATTTATTTACTGAAGGTACTTTATAAATCAATACCTTGTTTTTGAATTCAGGTCAATAGGAATAACTCTGAAACACAACCAACAACTACAGCAACCCTAAAACAGCACTTTCAACTTATTGATTTTTAGAAAAGCATCTTTTCCTGGCATTAAACACACACCCTTGATAAGCAACTCAATACAATCAAAAAATTTAATGGATTTTTTTATCCCCAAAATATATATTTATATTTTTTTCAACATGTCTTTGAATTGCAGCCAGTTAGGTTCTTTGGAAAAGATAAGTTTGAGGGGGGAGAAGTGAGAGTTGGCATTCGTGCTGATTTCTTCCCCCTATGCTGTCAATCTTAGAGTGGAGTTAACCAGATCCAACAGCCATTTACCACTTAATTTTAGTCAGCATTTTGGTGATTTTAGGTATTTCTCTACTTTTGCTGCAATTTATATTTATTTTCCTTCAACAGCATTTATCAAGCACCTTAACTGAACAAAGTCTTAATCTGGGTACTTCAGAAAGCAAATATATCCAAAATACTTCTTACCTTCCTTCCAGCCTGAGTAGTCTTAATCCGGGTGTCCATAGACTTTAGGGTGTTAGTGTACCTACCCCCCCCAAGTTATTTATAGCCTTGTTGGTGTAGGTGTACCACGTGTGCATGCTCATTTCTTATACAAGAGAGAACATGCATAGTTCTTGGGGGAACCATGACTCTGGAAATGTACCATTAGTCTAGAGCAGCAGTTCTTAAAGTGTGCTCTAAGGAACCCTTGGGTTTTCTATAGTATCGTAGGTCCAAAAAATTTACATATTAATAGAAAGAGATTGTTCAGCTTTTCCACTTCATTCCTCCACAACATACAGTGGAGTTTTCCAGAGAGTACATGACAGTTAATAGTGCAACAGATTGAATGCAGAAGGAAACCTGAAAACCCAGCTGTCTTCTTACTAAATCAGAGACTTACAAAAATGTGAATTGATGCTTTGTGTGGCCCAAGTACTTGCCCGTTCCAAAACTCAGGTGGAAATTTAATCCACAGTCTTGGGAGGTGGAGCCTAATGGGAGTCAAGTTATGAGGACTCCGCCCTCAATGAATGGATCAATGCCTGTTGACAGGGCTTATGGGGGCCATGGGCATAACTCAATGGTAGACCAGTTACCTGGCCTGTGCTAGGGCCTGGGTCAATCCCCAGCATCACAAATAAAGGCTCATGGGAATGGGGCCCAGCTCTATTCTGTTCTTATGACATATGAAGGTAGAGCATTCCTGCCAACTGGAGGATGGAGCAATCAAGGCACAACCTTGGACCCTCACCAGACACCAAGCCAGTCACTATCTTCGGAACTATACAAAATAAATTTCTATTTTTTATAAATGACCCAGTCTGTAGTATTCTGTTACAGCAGTACCTACAGACTAAGACAATGTCACTCTTCTCACTAAATTATTTTGGTTTGAGAAATATCATTATTTTCATTGAAGTTTATTATATTGCTATATAATGATGGATTGTTTTGTTTTTAATTAAACTAAAAAATATATTTTTTTCAATTTCTCCATTTCAATCTCTAATAAAGTAATCGATATAACCCAGATAAACAAAAACTTTTTGACATACATCATAGTTTTTCAGAGTATAAACACTGAGGCCCCCAAGAACAAAAAAGTTTTGAGAATTGGTACTTGAGAAAATCCTGGATTTTTCTGAGCAACACTAACAGTCAAGAGTAAAAATAAAATTATGTGATGTGGTCCTTAATCTATAGATAGATAGTTTACCCAGTTTTCTCATATATCAATTGAACCAAATGGCAAATATTTGACCAAATTGCTTACAAAAAATGGTAATTTCATTGGTAAAACCCAATAAAAAAGATAGTAACCTTCTAAATGGGTTGCTGTTACTTTGACATTTCACAGTTTGTTGAGAAAATATTGGTGGAAGCGTTTCACTGTTTTATCTACATTCTCTTGTCCAGATTTCTTTTTGTAAAATAACATTTTTATTTCTTAATTATTTCCATTATTTCTGATTATGAAAGTAATACAAAAAAATGTATAATTCTAGGCATCCATAATCCCACCATCCAGACATAGCTATCTGTGTAGGATTTTTAGTAATACAGTACTTCCACTCTGTTTTCTAGGCATATTTTACCTATAAACAAGCATGTTGTATTTTTAATATTGAATTCTACTTTTGTCACCACTGTTCTATAAACATTTTTCATTTCATTTAAATTGTCTTGTTAAACTTTTTTTCCTGATTATAAAAATCAACATGTACATTTTTCAAAATCTTTAAAAATGTAGAAAACTGTGAATAATCAAATCACATGAATGTGATTAATTAATTAACTAATTTGGCACCACCTAGAATAATGGTATAAATTTTTCTATTGGTAGACATATTGTTTGATAGCCTTAGTATATTGTTATGAACATCTTGGGACAAATAAAATAAATAAAACTCCTTTTTTCCTACTGAATTTTTTGTTTTGTTTTTGTTGTTGTTCTAAATAGTTATACATGACAGTAGAATGCATTTTGACACATCATATATAAATAGAGTATAACTTCTCATTCTTCTGATTGAACGTGATGTAGAATTACACCAATCGAGTAATCATATATGCCCATAGGGTCCTAATGTCCAATTCATTCTACTATCATGCCTACCCCCATGTCCCTTCCCCTCCCTTCTTCTCAAAACTGGAATCACCTCAGTGGCTTCTGTCACACAATCATGCCACTGATGGTGATAAAACACAGCACATAGTAGAGAGAGAGTGCTATAGAGGATAGTGGCAGTGCCCACCATTCTGCAGATTCCTCCAAGTAGAACTACTGAGACCAAGGGCATGGACATTACCTTTGCTTCTTTTATTGCCAAATTGTTTTCAAAAAAGTTGTCCCAACTGACATTCCTACCTGCATGCTTGAGTGCCTATTTCACCTCCCTGGGCCAGTACTGGGCTCTCTCTCTCTTTGTCTCTAACTCAGTGTCTCCTTTCCTTAACCTCTTCTCTCCTGTTTTCCACAATAACTTCATAAACAGAATGTTCCCCTGTTTCAATGTGCGTGACTTTGATGTTTACTGATGTTGAAACTGTTTTCCCAATTATCGTTTGCCAACCAACCCCTGGCTTTGCCTCTGTAGTGAGTCACTTTTCTTTTCAAGATGGCTGACTCACGTTGGCGTCAAACTTTGATATCCAGTCAGTAGTTATGAAACTGGTGTAGCCAGCTGGACCACAACGGTACTGAACTCACTCTTTCGGCTTCATTATTACCTATTTGCTAACCAAACAGACTAACTAGTCACTGTTAGAAATATTTCTGGGAGAAATACAACATGTTGAAACCACAAGTAACCTTCTCATTACACCCTCTGCTGGTAAACACCCAACTACAGCCTAATTTTGTGCCCTGTAATTTAAGAGGAAAGTGAATAACTTATACTTCAAAAAAAGAGCAGTAACAGAAGAGTAAACCTGAAATTGGTCCTATTTACTTACTTAGGAAGCCCTAAACCTGTCAATCATGGTTGCTAAGCCCTGAACCTATAAGCCTTGCTGGCTCTCCTTTGGGGTTAAGTTTCTTAACCTCAGTAACACACATCAACATATTTGAGATAGTACACCCGGAAAGAGAAAGGCCATGTCTTATTCTCTTTTTTACAATTCTGTGCAAATAGATACATCTAAGCATTCTGATTTTATAATCCTCTCTTGGTATCCATTTGGAATTGGTTCCAGGCCCCACCCCTGCAGATACCAAAATCTGAGGATGCTTAAATCTCTTACATGAAATAGTGTACAATTTGAGTATAACTTATTTTCCTGTATACTCTAAATGTCTTCCTGTTTATCTTCCCATATGATTTTAATATCTTCTTGCATACTTGAAAATATGACTTAGGAGGCCTAATAGAATGTAAATGCTATGCAAATCGTTGTTATACTGTATTGCTTAGGGAGTAATGACAAGGGAAAAAGTCTATACATGCTCAGTGCAGACACTGTATATATAAGCATACACATTTTTTTTAAATCTATGGTTGCTTGAGCTCAGAGATTCAGAGCCTATGGTTACAGAAATCTCATGATATGTACATTAAGATAGCAGCTATATGTAGGGCAGCAAAATAAAGGTAGAAAGATGAATCATGGGAAATAAATTTAATTTTTAAAGTACTAAATATATGAAATAGGGAAAGGACTACAGCTGCCAGTAAGAGTCATTGAATGGAAAACCTCAAGATATCCTCCTATGACATAACCAAGCTCTGGCCTGGATAGGAAAGGATAGTGAACTCTAAGCATCCCTAGGGATATGAAGAGATCAAAATTGAAAGGAAAACACCCTGACATAAATGTCTAAAAACAGCAGACTCCCTGTTTTCCTGTGTTCTGTTGACCAGACCTCTTCATTAACTACCTCCCAAGCTTCTCCGGTATCAATAGTGGTTCATAATGATGACCTGGGGCACAGCAAGATCTTGAAGTGCCCTCTGACTCATCAAAGAAATATTAAATTAAATGTATTTTGTTGTGGTCTAATTATTTTAAAATTGTAATCCATGTGTGGCATATATGGTAATTCCCTATTAATCCAATATTTGATTCAACCAGAGCAGTATTTGAGTAATCCATTTCCCAACCAGGATGAAGAGTTGATGCTTGTTTTAAAAAACGTCGCGGAGCATGCAACCCTTGCGTCTCTATTGTATGTCGCTTGAGGAATTTACATAAGCACGGCTGAGCATCAGTTGTTTCCTTGCTCTGCGATAAAAGTTCATTTTTAAAACCTCAAATTACAATTTGTCAAAGTCCATTTGCCAGTACTTTAACAATTTCAGCCAAATTGTAAATTGTATAACTGTCTGCATCATTTGCATACATAATCATGTTAGAGTGATGGTCTAATCTAGGCACATCGTTTATGAGAAGAGGGAACAATAGCAGCCGGCTTCCAATTCTTGGGATACTCAGAGTAATTTATTACATGGCTGATGTTTTCTTTCTAATTTCCACAAAATGATCTCTTTTAGAATGATGAGCAGTAAGAACTGCTGTCCCTTGTGTATTGTCTTTACTGCTTTCCTAATCTTGAATTGAGAGCAAACATGAGCACCATGTTACCTGTCTGCATCACATACACACACACACACACACACACACACACACACACACACACAGAGTCATTCAGTCCAAATGATATCACAAGAATTCAATGAAACAACATCCTCCCCAAATGGTACCCCTGTGTTAAATTAATTTAATCTGTGGGTCTCATTATTGAGGATTCTTTTCTGTGCATTGACAATTTGCCAATTGCTCACTTCCTATTTCTAATCAATCTTGCAGATAATTTACCAGCCAACTAAATCGTTTTACTGGCCTATCATACTCTTCCACCCGACAGAGAGCAAAAGTAAATACAATCAGTCTTGTGTTGCCCCATCAGAAATTTATGATGACCCCAGGCAAGTAGCTTTCTGCAAGACTAATTTATGTGTAGTCACATCTGTCACTGTGGCACTTGGACACATCCTAGGCTTTTTTATTAGCTATTCCTGGTAACAACCCCGTGAGATCACAAGGTGGGTCCTATATGCACCCTTTCTCGAGAAGCTTCTGAAACGGTATTGAATGCCTACATTTGGGGATTCAACCCTCAAATCAAGAGAATGGTCTGGACCATAGATCAGGGTCACCTCCAGCCTTAGAATCTCGGCCAGGCCCAGATTCATCATGATAAACACTGGAGCTCAGAAAAGGAAATCATTTTTTGAAGTCATAAAGCGTTTGCATGGCAGTAAGTCCAGGCTCTCCTTTAAGTCAGTGGTTAACACAGATTCACACAAACCTGCATTCGAATCCTGACTCCTCCATGTACTAGCGGTCTGACTACGGGAGTTGCCTACCTTCTTTCATAGCACTGTGGACCTCCTTAAAATGAGGGAAGCAGTGCTGGGGTGTGGTGATGCACACCTGTAATCCCAACCACTTCTGAAGCTGAGGCAGGAGGATCAAGTTCAAGGCCAACATCAGCAACTTGGTGAGGACCTGTCTCAAAAAGGAATATTCTATTAAAGTCTGGGAATGTAGCTCAGTGGTAAAGCACTTCTGGGATCAATCCACAGTAGCAAAAAAAAAAAAAAAAAGAAAAAGAAAAGAAAAGAAAAATGAATTCAACCCCCAGATAGCTATGGAATCCATAGCCGTTCTTCAGGCAACAGAAACCCTTGTTCTTAGGATACCACACAATAGGGGGAAAAACTCAAGTTGTCCTTCTTTCCCATCTAAAAACTTGCTGTTTGGTTACTGAAAACATTTTGAAAACTTTTCAATTCAAGTTGAAAACAACAAACAGGATAATAGAATTTAAAATAATTTTAGCTTAAAATACTTAAGTGTAGACAAAGAAAAATTGATGAGCCTCTGCTGAGTCAGAACACATCCACAGGGTCTCAGCTTTTATCTGCAAGCCAAAAACTACCAGATCCTACTTTCCCTCCTGAGTTACAGATGTTGTCCCTGACTCAAATGCAAATCACACTCTGGTACCAACCAACACTAGTGAGTGGTGGTTTGATACCCATAGAGTCTTGCACAGTGTCCCTACAGTCCATAAGTGTTCATAGATGTCAGCAAGTGCTATAAAGCTCCACAGATCAGCACCTTTTTTTTTTCTTTTTGGTACTGGGAATTAAACCCAGAAGCACTTCAGCACTAAGCTACATCCCCAGTCCTATTAATTTTTTTTTTTTTTTAATACAGGGCCTCGCTAAGTTGCTGAGGCTTGCCTCAAACTTGAAATCCTCCTACCTTGGCTTCCTGAGTTGCTGGAATTATAGGTGTTCACCACCATGCCCAGTAGATCAGCATACTTTATATCCAAAGCTGGGAAGATTCTACTCTTCAGTTTGAGATTTGTTTAAATAGCTTTCACATAATGCCATGTAAAAAGTTTCCTTCGATACTTAAAGAACAGGAACAGACAGGCACCCACCTTGGATGAGGTATCTTTCAAAATGAAGAAACCTTGAATCCTTACTCCAAAGAGCTTACACTCTTTCTAAAGAGAGGGTAGGGCCTATCCATAACGCAAATCTTTTTTTAATCTATGTAAATTGCAAGGGGACTGGATGGGTCTTGGAACTTTCTAGGGGAAGTAGATGAGAGCCAGACCTTGAAGGATTAGATCACACTTCCTTCCTGCCAGCCATCTATCTGTCCACGCACCCTTCCTGCTGAGCACCAGGCACTGATAGGAATACAAAGTTAGTGGGTGCTTGGTCTTAGGCCCCAAGGCCACTCCAGGCATATGGAAGAAATACATGGGCCCATCAATCAATGACTGCTGGCCAGAGAAGTGGCACTGATGAAGTGGGCCCAAGCAGGCTCAAGGAGTATGGAAGAGGGTCTTATAACAGGAATGAGAGGTAAGAGAAGGCTTTCAGAAGGAGACAATTAGAAAACTAGGTTGAGAAGAGGAATAAAAAGAAAAACAGGCTATGTCAAGGCATGGAGGCAAAAAAAAAAACTGGGGGGGGGTGGAGGCTGATGGCACCCCAAGTAGTTCAGAGTGTGCAGGAGGGCTGGGGATGAAAGCACAGAAGAGTGGGCGGGATAGTGAAGACTTTGATGGGGGTGAAGGAGAGTGAAGAAGGTGACCATTTCCAGACAGAAGGACCTGCATAATCAAAGGCACAGAGATGTGAAAAGCACATTACATGAAAGAAGACCAACAAGCAGTCCAGTGTGGCCGGAACAGAGGGGAGCAGAGAGAGGAGACTGGAAAGGTAAAATGGGGCCGAGGTCCATCCTCCTGCTGTGGAATTCCTGTCTGGGTCCCTCTGCGCCATCTGGCTGGCCTGGTTCTCAGTGTTACAGTATAATCATTCTACTCCAGCGGCCCACACATCTTCCCCTGCCATACTGATGGTTTTATGACCTTAATTTTGACTCCAGGCCAAACTGGCCATATGGCTGGGCTGCCTTAGCAGAGAAACCCTTTGAGCCATTTGCCCTGGGTACTGTTCGTATTTTCTTCTCAGCTTCAGATTTCTCTTCCATGTGGCTTTTGATTGGCTTCATATTTTGGCCAACAGTAGATGTCAGAAAAAAAGATGGTTAGGAAATAAATACCTAAGAGATAGTTGGTTCCCAATGAACACATTCTTTTAATGATGTTCATTCTAGAGAATTCCAAGGGCTAAGAAATCCTGGGTTGAGCCCAGATTTTGGCCACATCTATGAATTCTAACAGGGGTAGTATTCTTTCACATGGTCTGAGGTAAGACATGATGGTCGGCTCAGCAGCTTTGGAGTGAATAAAGTGAGCTTAGATCTCTTGCATTTTAAATGCCTTTTTGTAGACCGTGATCCTATGAGTCACAGAGAAAGAAGACTCTTCCTGTTGATTTATGACCTTGGTGTTTTCTGGGAATTTTGTCCATCTTAGGAGAACAGCCTGATCATTTTTAGATTGCATTGAATTCCTCAGAAATATGGCATGCCATAAGTACCTTTCATTTTTTAATATATAGTAAGCATTAATAATTGACAGCAGTTCTTTCTAACAAGTTTAGTCTAATAAGTGCCTGCTATGCACCCAGCTCTTTGTTTGATATTGTAGATGCTGATGAGACACAATCAGGAGATTTCATATAATTCAATATGACCCGAAACAAACAAAAAAGTAGTAAAACTTCCTCTCCATTCTCATTTTTAAGGATTTTTTTCAACATCTCTTATAGTGGGTTTCTCGTACCAAGGCAGTTATGGGGTCAAACCTAAGATGTTTTAGCAGCATTTTCTTCTCAGATGAAGGACAAAATCATTAAATTCCTTTTAATTATGTGAACCTGCCCAAATATTCCAGACTTATTTCAGAACAAAAGGAAATCAATTTGAAACACTCAGACCATTCAGAGACAAAATGGCCCTCATGAGGCAGGGCACATTGAGTTAAGACAAACTAGAACCAAATTCACGTTAGCTGAAGTAAAAGTGAGAATGTATTTATTCATGTACTAAAATACCTGGGGTAGGGAGCTTCAGGCTCAACTGGATTCCACAGCTCCAACAGTAACATCTGGCTCACTCCTCAACTCTTGCCACCCACTTTGGCTCCATTGGCCTCCATGTTTGCCTCATTTCCAGGTGCACCAGTTGCCTGTAATCCCCCCCCCCCCGGCAGCTCCAAGCTCATATTCAACCACACAAGCTCCTCGAGGAGAGAGGGTTCCCAAGGAGGTTCCAGCAAGAGTCCTGGTATTGGTTTTCCTGTCCCCAGCTTGGGTCTTTAACTGTGGACAGAGTGGTGCAGTCACCAGGTGGCCAGGCTTGGGTCAACCTAGAGCCAGGGGTAGGATTTGCCCCACTCAAACCAAATGATCTGAGAGGTGCCTCCCTGGCCAAGAAATCTCCAGTGAGACTTCCCAAAGTAGGGGACGGGAGCAGACTGGGGGCAACCACCATTCATCACACTTACCACAGCAAGTCCTCACTTTTGGAAAACCAGGCAGCTGTCAGTGAAGGGCAGATGACAATTAATTGTAATAAATGTCATCGGTAATAGTCAAAAGGCAAAACGTTACTGAGAATTTGGGGTTTGTTTTTTAATCTTCCAATGCCAAATAACTCTTTTGATTGGATTATTTTCACTGATTTCAACAAATTAAAAAATACTTGACCCAGATGCTTCCTAAATACACTTCAATATTAAAAAAAAAATTCTGCAATTGTGTGGATTGGTTAGGTTGATTGTTTGGGAACCATCTAGAAATGGTTTTCAGGTCATAGAGTTAGGTAAGCTACATGATACTGCATAAACAGCCTGACATTTATCAGGTTGTTTTTCTCCAGACCATGACTTCCCCACAAGGCCAATGTAAAATACACTCCTTCAAGGGATCCTTGATTTAATGTCATTTTGTAGAAGCAAAGAGAGAATTCAACCCTATCTTTGGAGGAAAATTCATCACATTATTTTAACTATGATTATTCAATAATATTAAATTTTTCCTCCAAATTTATCAATCACCTTCTCACCATGACTCCATATAAAATAAAAATTTATAAAGGGTTGTTATAGGCAAAACAAATACACACACACACACACACACACACACACACACACAGAGGCACTGGGTTCGATCCTCAGGACCAAATAAAAATAAATAAAGATATGTGGGTCCATCTACAACTTAAAAAAATTTAAAAAAGAAATGTTTAATAACGGAATAACATTTACTTTTTAATTAAATTTATTTTTAAACTAATACCTAAAAACATGAACATTATTTGTATTCATGGAGTACCATGTGATGTCTCAATACATTGTGTAATCAGGCTACTTGTATCTATCTCCTCAAACATTTATCAATTCTTTATGGAAAAACCATTCAGAATCCTTTTATGCCTTTTGAGATATACATTTGCTCCTTGCAGTCACCCTGTGTTGCAGGGGCCCCCTGGAACTACCCACCCCCATCTGACCACAACTTGGTACACACTGATCCACCCAGCCCCATCCCTCCCTCCCTGCTACTTTTCCCAGCCCCTTAAAAAAATGAATCTATATTTTAATTATAAACTTTTATAGCAAAATAATAAAATCTGTATGTAAGACTTCAGAAATCTAATAATGAAATGTGATTTATTACTATGAATATAAATTCAATCTTTCAGGGAAAAAAATGATTATTTTAAATTTCATATGTCCCTCCTTATAACACTGGTGTGATTTACCCAAACAAGAACTCTCCTGAAGATACTTATCTTTTTCTTTTCTTTTTTTCCTATTTTTTTCCATTCCACCTACATTTTCCTTGACTTCCATCTTTTTCTGGATGGAACCTGTATACAACAAAGGCAAACATATTTCACAAATTGAGGAGCATGGTGATTAGTTTTCAGTAAGATCATAATAAATCCAGCATCAGGCTGATTTCATAGGTTTTTGTTTTAAGTATTATTATATACAAAACATTGTTGGCACCATTGCCAAAGTGAAGGTTGCCTGGCGGTGTGCAGCGGCAGGACCATGACAGCTTCTGCTCTGGTCCATCCTCCTGCCATTGCGCCAACTCTTGTGATGCATTCACCCTGGTTTCCCAAAGGTACTTGCTTGAGCAATGAGATTCTCCCATTTTTCATCATTCCAGAAAAGCCAGAAGCCGGCTCTCTCTCTGGTGGACTCGGAGATCTTACCTGGAGGTGTGAAGAATTGCTAAGGGCTGTAAGGACCTGTGTAAATTACAGCCATGCAGAGAGGCGTTGAAAAATCAATAAGTAATGAAATAGTACTGGAGCGAAGTAGCCAAGAGAGCAATGGGTGGGAAACTCCCAAGGATGCAGTTTCATTTTGTCAAAAGGTAAAAGAAGATGTTCTGATGTGTTTCTATAAAATGGGCTTCCTTGGAAATGAGAAGGTGTAGGCATAAATAGTGGTAGTGTCTCTCTGGTGTGCCACAGGAGCACAAGGGACTGTGGACTTCTGGGCACTACAGCTTTATTTAAATTATGCATTATTATTCCAGGACAGCAATAAGTATGGCATGTCTTTCAGCAACATGGGAGTCTGCCCCTTGGCTGGTTTTCTGTGCTTGTACTTGGATGCTCAAGTACACCCCATTTCCTCCAAACTCTACATAGCCTACATTGACCACCTTCATCCTTCTGATCAAGGTTGGCAACATTCCCCAAGAATGCACTGGTGTGGCTGAACCTTGACATCAGTTCCCAATGTCTCCCCTCTATTCATGGATGGTTCTAGATAGGTATAGGTTGGAGGTTGAAGCACTCTTGTCTAAGCCCAATAGCCAAATGGAAGTTTCATAATGTTGAGAGTCTCTGAGTTGATATTTAAATCTGCTGATATCTTTTTTTTTTTTTATTTGAAGTTACAACCTATCCATGCTTGTGATGTTCCTAGTTTGTTTGGAGTTAGCAGAACTGATTTTTATTAAAAAGAAGATTGTGGAATATTTGAATATAACAAAGAATTAGGTGGAGGGAGGAATCCAGTTCAGTAGCATTTGGGTAACCTGCTACCCTCCTGCTTCTGAGTGAAGGTCTCACTTCCTCTCTGCCCTTTCCAATGATGAGTGATGACCCTCGCCCTTCACATGCCCATCTGGAGTATCACAGATGTTTCTGTAGCGGGGGATGAGCCACCAGCCGAACATAAAGGTCTAGATCAAAAGAGAGTCATAGAGATATCACCTAAAAGCCCAAGATGATGGAATTATATTTGCACTTGTGTTCTTTCTCTCTCTCCCCGCCACCTGTTTCTCTTAATGTAGCTCCTATGTTTCTCAGTAGACCAATGAAAACCAGAGAATGTTCCCAAGCTGTCTTTTGGGTTAGCTGGTATCTCCAGCTACGGTGGTGGGGGGGGTTGAAACTTGAAAAAAAAATGGAAGGGAGGAAAATAACCATTGCCATATGGTGATTGAAAGACTCACAGTCATTGTAATATTGTGACTTGAGTCTTAGAACATTGAGTGAGAGCCTGTACTTACCTTCTTCCCCTTTACTGACACCCAAGTATGTCTGGAACACTGACAGGCAGAATCTTTTGTACTTAACAGGATGGGGAACTAACCATCAACTGAAGAGCCTTGGAATTTGAATCAACTGCCAGCCCATTTGTTCTACATCAAGAATGTTTTCCTGATAATTAACAGATGCGTTTTAATGATTGTTTTCAACTCTCAGGTGGAGTCTGCCTGAATTATATAAAATATGATAAGATTCCCCCAGAAACACTCTTCTCTGAAATATCTAGATCCATAACAGGAAGGCGGTCTCGGTGACTAGGATTAGCTGGTCACTTTGACTTTTCCTCCTCTCCTTTGGTTCACATAGGTAACCGGTGGCTTCCTTTTTTCTCATAGTGTGTGGCAAAGTCTGGACTTGAGTTCCAAGATGAAAACTCCAACCGATGACAGGCACAGCGCTTGTGCCACTCGTCACATCCCATTTGCCTGCTTCTTCTCTCCTTGATGGGCTGGGAGCAAATCCCTGCCAGCCAGACTCCCACACCATGAGCACAGCCATCCCCACCTCCTCCAACAATTCATCCGTTGATGCCATTATCCATTGTTTATGACATTGCAACCACAGTAATGAATTGATACATCTTGATCTTTGAAATGCTTAGACAGGAGGCCACACATTATAAGAAGAAAAAAAAAAACAATGTCAAGACTCAATTCTATTCGGCAGGGTTTGGAAATGGATATTGTGCAGGAAAATGCATTAAAGTTGAAGAGGGTTTCGTTCAACGTGATGGTTTTAAAGACGTAAACAATTATGATGAGCCATAATTCCTTCAATCCGAAGATTGTGGGGAGGCCCTACTTAGGCCAAGGTACTGGTGTGATTCCAAGTCATGCTACCACCACAAAACACTAGGGGGCACCATACTAATGCTAGTGTCTTCCTCCATTGCCCTCCAGAAAAACCTACCATCCCAGGGTTCTTGACTCCCTGTTTATGCAAGGAATGTCACTCAGGGCCCATCGTTCATGACATGTGACCACTTGCAGTTATTTCAAACGCCACTGAAATAGCGGGGTAGAGTCCTTTTCTAAACCTTTTTCCAGTAAATGATACTTTTTAAGGACCACCTACACATATCAATCCATTACTTTGGGCTAGATATAATTATAAGGGTGCACAGGCCAGTCATCCAAATATGGAATGTTTTCATTCAAAAGCTACATGGTGTTCCAGTTCAGATGTTCTGCTAATGCCTGATTCTATCAGACCAGGATAACACTTTTTCTTGTAGGATTGACACTTCTGTTGAGTGTTGATTAAAAAAAAAGACAGAAAGAAAGTCTTCTTTCTCAGCTCTTAATGTTTTCAACTCCCAATTCAGAAATTATTTCCCAAAGAAGAAATTGAAGCAGTTGTCAATAATCTATAAGTATGTTATGAGCAGGTTCTATCATGGTCTCTAGTGTCAGGATGGGAAACTATGGACCCAGGTCCACAGGGGATCAACAGCCCCACAGAGATAGAATTCTGCTTACTCCCATTGCAATCTTAAGAATAATCCTCCCCAGCCCCACACCAACCACCATCCCTAGCAGGAAGCTCAAGATACCTCATTTTGGGGTAGAGCTTCTGGAGCCTTGGATTAAAGCAGATGAAGATCTGTAAAGGTTTCTAACACACTCATACACACGCAGATTATTTCAAGGGGAACAGATGGCAATTGATAATAATGGTGAGATCATAGCCTAGATAAACACATTTGTCAGTCAATATTAATTTCAAAGCTTTTGTATTTTATACATTCTCTTTGTTTCTGTTTCATTGATTTATTGAGTACCTAGTCTGTACAAGGCATGTATGTTGGGTCATGAGGGAGATACAAAAACATATATGTCCAAAGAAAGTAACTAGTGACTACCACATCTTCTTCCCTCTCCTTACCATTAGTGCAACTGCCTTACCCAAAAGTGTCCCTTCTATATACTCAACTTTCCTCCCAAACTAATGAGATGGTCTCTTACTCTCTCCTGCAACCTCAACCATTCCCCAACTCTTTTTTATTTATCTTTTCTCATCTTCTTTCTACCCCCTTTAACTGGATGCAATAGCAAAGAAAATGAACTATATTTTGTGATATCTTCTGCATGGTTAATGTTTAAAACAGGTGTAACTTTCCCTAAGAAAAGAAAATGGCAATATTACTTTGATTTTTTATCCTCAACTAGGTTATTCCTTATTGGTCCTTAATAGAAAAATCAGGGAGTCACTCCTCTCTTTTTCTCCCACGCATACCCATGGTTTGGTAGAAGAGTGATTTAAGGTATTTCTATGCAGCAAATTAATTTTGCAAAACCAATGGTTTAGAAGTAGAGAAATAAATCAAGAATGCACAAAAGGTGGAATTTGTTAAGTAGGTATTTTGGGAGACTTGAAATATGCTTCTGTCTAAACTGAAAATTAAACTCTTATGAGCCCAACCCTTAATTTCTACCAAATTACAATGAAGTCATCCAGGGGATGATCATATCAAAGGGTATATTTGCTATTTTTTGTTCTTAAGTTTAAGTTCTTCCAAATCCTAGTCTGTAAACACCATGCTAAAAGAATGTTCTTCGTATGACTTAAAATAAGGAAACTTCCACTGTTAACCGAGGTTTACAAATTTGACCTTGCATTTCTCCAGAAATGGGAATTCTTAACAAAGTGACCCTTGTCTATTTGCAGCTGCCCTAGGAAGAAAGGCAGAGAGAAAGTTTCCTCCAGGTTCTCTCAGACCAGTGTCCACTGAGTGTGGTCAAAAAATCACAATGACATGCATCGAAGGCTCACCACTGAAGAAAGAGAGTCTTAGATCTAGTTTGGGTTTGGTGAATATCATGCATTTTATTTTCTTTGTGGACTCCCATTTGATGGTGATCCCTGTAAAAGTCTCTTTTCTTGGAGGACCAAAATCTGTACCTGTAGGTCCTGGTGAATAAGTCATTAAGAAAGTGATAAGGGGGCTGGGGTTGTGGCTCAGGTAGAGCGTTTGCGGGGCATGTTTGAGGCCCTGGGTTTGATCTTCAGCACCACATAAAAAAAATTGAAAAAATGGAGGTGTAGTGTCCCTCTGCAACTAAAAATATTTTTTAAAAAGCAATAAATAAGATGGAAGTTTCTCATCAAGGGTCTGTAGACCCCAATAATTTCACAAATGGGTTGAGAACAGATGTGAAATTTGGAGCGTGTCAACTTCCCTGCAGAATCCATAACATCAGTTATTTCTTCCAACCAGCCATGGTCTCTAGAAGCACAAGAACCCACCAGATAACAGGGTCTTGATTTAATGATATCTTTCAGAACTGAATCAGAAATCTTTTGGTCAGGCTTTCTCACTGTGTAGACCAGAATAAGTTGATTAATAATAATAATAATAATAATAATAATAATAATAATAATCTATTCACTGAGTGTTTACCATAGGTCTGGACACCATTCTAAGCCCACAGTGTATGTGCATTGAATCCTCTTCAGAATGGGGACTGTATTCTCCCTATTGTGCAAATGAGGATGCTGAGACAGAGAGGCAAGCAGCTTCCCAAAGACAGTTGGAAATGTGGCCCAGTTAGGATGTGGCTGGGATCTGGCCCTAGAGACGAAGGGTCTGACCAGCCTTTCGTCCATGGTCCGTCCTGCCTCTTGACTGAAGGGTACTTACTCCCAGTTAGGACTCGTCACTTTCAAAACAAAAAAGAAAAGAGTGTCTCAGGAAATTTTAACAGTAAAACATAAGTAAGAGAATAAACCTGAACATGATCTCACCCTGGCCCTCACTCCCAGGACTTAACAGCACAATACAAGGTGCTCCCTGGAGCCAGGGCAGCAGACAGTGTCTGGGGTCAGAGAGCACTGGTTGGTCTTCAACCTCTGGGCTCTTCACACCTCACCTAGGACTCGACTTTCCAGTTGGCAGTGTATACCCTTATTTCTCCTGTCATCCAGTGTCCCCCTTCCCCTACCAGGAAGAGAGGACTAGAAAACTGAAACCATAGAGGCTGTGCTTTCCCAAATGCTGTGGTTTGGTGGAGTTTGTTGTCTCCCAAGGATCCGCTGTGATTGAAGGCTTGAACTCCAGGGTGGGGCTATTGGGAGGTTGTGGGACTTTTAAGAGGTGGGTCTCATAGAACATCCTTAGGTCATTGGAGGTGTGAGGTAGTTCTCCTGCAGCCCGTAGTAGTTCTTGTGAGATGCTTATTGTAAAAGTAGCCAGCCTGGCCCCTTCTGTCCTCTCTTGGCTCTGGCTTGTACCCAGTATGCATTCCACCATGATGTGCTACCACCTACAGCCCACATCCGAGGCCAAACCAGCGAGGCCACCTACTCTTGGACTTTGAATCTCTCAAACTGTGAGCTAACTGAATCTCCTTTCCTTCATAAGTAGCCCATGTCTGGTATTTTGTAAGAGTGGCAAAAGCTGACTCATAACCAAGTGAGGGTCATGGGGTTGGGCTATAGCAGCTGTGTGTAGTACCTGGGTCTCGGGGCCCCTGGACCCGTTCTCTCTTCACTGCTCTTTGCTGCCTCACCCATCAGTATCACCTGGCCCGAAGAAGGATGAGCAAGAATTCCTCCCTGTGCCTCCAGCTCCTCTGTGGACCTGTCATAGGCAGCACCCTGAGTGGATGCAAAGCACTTGCTTTCCATCATCTCCTTTAATCTTCAAAACAACCTAACAAGACAGCTGTTAACTTTTCTAATTTCACACACAGGGAAATTGAGGCTTGGTAGCACAGTTAGTTAAGTTTCAAAATCCAGACTTCAGCCCTGGATGTGTACAACTCCCCATTGGTAACTCTCCACCACTGGACTCTAGGACCATCCTGGAGACAGGAAAAAGCCCAGGAGGAGGAAATGAGTGGCTCCGTTCATAGGACGAGCAGCCCTTTCTACCTTCTCTGAGGCTGGCGCAAAGGGAAGTCTGCTGTTTAAAGCACTCACACATGAGGTTAGAATTAAAGAGGACAATTACCAGCGATTAGTCACTCGAGTGGGGCTCCATGGGCGTCTTCAAAAATAGGATCAGCTCTCACTCCTTGGACCTGGTTCAGAGAGCCCTCAAAGAAGTCTTTTCTAGGCCTGCAATTCTGTGATTAACTCTTTTAAAGGAGCCAGACTGCTCAAGTTCATTAGAAACAATGACCCCATTTCTCAGGAGGTGTGGAGTCAAGCGGGTCCCCGAGGAAATTTCTTTGGCACCCGACGATGGTGAACTTAACACCCGCGCCTCTGGCAATGGATCAGTCTCCTGTTGTTGGGTCCTGGGGAAGGGAGCAGTCACTCAATCTTTTTGTCCTGAAATCCCAGGAAGCCTGGGCGCCCTGGGGTTCGGGTTTCAAGACCTCCGAAGGCATGGTTTCAAACAGCCGCTCTTGCTAAGTTGGAATTCGTCCTGAGATTCTAAGAGGAGCAGCCTGAATTGACACACAGGGGCTGCCAGGGCTCTGAACAGTGGGGTGAGGCGTTTGGGGAGACATGAGCCCAGGGAGCAAGTGCTCTACCACTGAGCCCCAGCCCCAGCCCAGGTGTACTTTTAACTCTATGAAAGATCCTTCACACTTCTATAATAGTTCATCTCCAGACCTCTGTAAAAGTCTTAGTTTGTTCTTATAACATTTTCTGTGATGCAAGCAATAATTAAGATCCCTGTTTTATGGATGGAAAAACTGAGATTGGTCTTATTTCCCATGTCCAGAAAAAGGCAATCTATGTGTGAGCTGAAAAACACTTGGAGACTCCTAGGGCCTACCCCCTCTCTCCCAGTGTAGCCGTGTCATTTTTATTGCCTGTAATTGTCTCCTTGCGTCATGGTGGGGGGAAGCCAACGGGAACAATTACCAAAAGAGAAACAGCAAGTCTCCCCCCAAACAGCCATCTCCAAAATGAATTCACCAGCTGGGTAATATGGAATTGCCCCGTGGCACAAGCTCAGCAGCTTCCCGGGGAGTTCATAGGTGCCTTCATGAAAATGAGCACTCAACCTCAGGCCCTTGGCTGGCCACGGTCATGACTCTCACCTCATCTTCTGAAGAAGCCAGAGGGACTGAGCCTGGCAGCCTCGCCACTGACCCTGACCGTGTGGCTCATTTCAGAGACCACTCAGCACCCCCTTCCTGGCTTGGCCGTGCCCTTTCCCACGTGAGCCAGCAAGAGTCCTCAGGGCACGGAGGCAACAGAACTTGGTTAGCAAGCCCAGGAAAAGGCCCAGGACAACCCCCAGCTCCTCCGCTCTCTGCCGCGGGGAGGTAGCGGAGTCGCTCTTAGAAATCAGGTACTGACTGGAGCGAGGGTCAAGGGGTAGGGCCACGTGAAGCCAAATCCTCTCCACTGAGTGCTTTCAAAACCAACCCGTCTGCCTGAAAATCAATCTGCTGCTTTATAAGCAGCCGACATATTTAGAACCATAGAAATTAAAGATGGAAAAGACCTATTAAGTCTTCTAGATCATTCCCTCGGGCCCAGTGCAGGCTCATTCCCTGTAGTACATTTGTTAGTGCTGTCAGGCCTCATTTCAAGTGTCTCAGGCAATGAACATACAGAAGCAGAGACTGAAGCATCTGTCCACCCCTGTGAAAAGGTGATCATGTGATTAGAATTCCCAGAGCCACTCGCTGGCCCTTGGCATGCCCGGAAAGGTTTGGACTCCCCAGGGCTCGATCCTGAAGAAACCAGAATCTTCTAGAAGGTGGAGACATTAGAAAACATCTTTTCCCTTTTCTGTTAAGCAGAGTAAACACACTGCCTTCCGGAATCATCCAGGCACTGTCCTGTCTCTAAATGGTCATCAGGGAAGAAGAGAGAAGCCAGGTATTTGGGGATTCATTGTGAATCCAAACAGGCCTTACCCGAGGGGACCCAACGTATTCTCTCCCTGGTTCCTTCTGGGCTGGTTGGCAGTCACATCTCCAACAGCCACATCTCCAACCAGCAGCAAAATGGAGGACACATATTCAGAGATGCCAGGACTTTATTATAGGACACGCAGGACCAACTGATATGAAAATAAGGACAGATGGCTTCACAGTAGTGCAGTGCCCTTCTTGTAAGAAAACAATTTCTCTCTTTACCCCTATTCCCAGTCATGGAGGAAGCAAGTCCAATGCACAATCTCAGGTTGGGGGGTAAAAAGAAGGTAAAGCTAACAAAACCCAGAGAATAAAGGGACCCAAACAGAGCAGGTGATGTTCTTTTGCCTTTCCCATTTTGAAAAGATAGAGTGACACTAGATATTCCTGTTAAAAATTCCAAGTCTGAGCCCTGTAAAATCTAACTCTATCCCACCATCACGACTGAGGTAAAAAGCATCTCCGTGCGTCCCATGAAAACACCATACAGCCATTTTCTACAAAAAAAAAAAAAAAAAGGAAAACATCACAACTGCACATTCACAGGATCATCCAAAGCGTGGGTATAGCTCTCATCCAAAGAGAATCACCCACCCTGGTTCTGGTCTAACAGATCAGGCCTAGGGCTAGGGAGGTGGCTCATTGGTAGAGCACTTGCTTAGTATGTATAAGGTCCTGGGTTCAATACCCAGCACCCAAATAAATTTCTTTTAATAAAATAAATCAATAAATGTTGAGGACTGCTTTCCTTATGGGATCCTTTAAGCAGCACTGAACTTTTGAAGCCTGAAGTTTGACTCACAGCCTAGGGACACATTCACTTTCGAAGCCCCGAAGCCCCTGCCTCTCACCCCAGCCCTTTTCTCTCTTCCTCCAAAACTTTATCTCATCTCAGCACTGCAGCTTTTTTTTATGTTCAATGTCAATAGCTGGTTAGGAGAGGGCAGGGGTCAGGGATTAGGACTCCACACTGTCCTTGACATTTCTCTGTAGGCTGATTTGCTGTTTGCATCAGCCCAGTTTAAAAAAAAAATCCCACTTTACTATCTGAGAAAAGATCAGAACAGGAAAATGTCAGTTTGAAAGCTGACAGAATTCAGATAAGAATGAGGTAGAAACGAGAAGGAAGGGAGAAATGCTGTCACCCTAAGAAGTTTTTAATTTAATGTTTTTAGACAAATATGTTTCCCACTGAGTGTGTGTTTTTCACACACGACTCTCCCGTCCCTCCACCTCTCTTCCAGATGCGCTTCTTGAGAGAAAGGCTGTCTATTTTGACTTGATTTGATTTGATTTCTACGGTCTTTCCACACCGTGCAGAGATCTGGAAGGGTCAGCCTTGCTGGCCTGAGAGCTGCAAGCGCCTTCACTCCCACAGAATTTCCTCTAAGCCCTGAAGTAGTTTCCACTTTCAGAAGTCTCCATACGTATTTTTAGAGCTAGAGAGATAATTTAAATTCTCAGGCTTAATTGAACTGACAGAATGGAGAACGGAGCTCTGCAGATGGAAATATTTTCCAAGTGTGACGACCTCTGAGTTCACATTTAATACCTACATAATAAAGGCTTGAATATAATATAATGGGCATTGTTTCTCTTGCTCTGTGTTTTTTTTTCCCCCAACTTATGTAGCAACTTTATCATCAGAGGAAATGGCTGGTGTTTTTAAATACAGGCTACATGAAACATCAAACACTGACCCCCATTAAAAAATATCTTTTCATGAAGAAAAGGCCAAGTCCTTTGATGAATAAAATACTCAATAGGAGTTAAGTGTTCTTCTGAATTTAAAAAAAATAATAATAAAGCTTTTTCTGGGAAAAAAGGGAATTTCCTTGTTCACCTACAAAGCATTTATTGAGCACCTACTGTATGCTTCATGGCCTATTGGGCATTTTTATATCATCTCAGTTAATCCTATAATATCCAAAGGATGAAGATATTAATGTCCACATCTTGCTGGGCTAAGAGGGGTCTGCCCAAGGTCATATTGCCATGGATTTGGCAGACTCAGGGTTCATAGGAGATGGGGTAGCTGGGCAGCCTGAATATATGGCATATGCCCTATCACAGATGGTTCTATCCTGGGGGCTTATTCATCTTGTCAGAATGCCTTAAGAGTCCTGTGTTCAGCTATTTTTAATGTTACCCAAAAATATCATTAGAAAGATTTTTCTAACTTAACTGGACATCCTGTATTTTTATTTGCTAAATCTGGCAACCCCAAACACTGAGTCTCATGATTCTCAAATCCAGCATCTTCCCCTTCCATGCAACAGGGATGGCTTTTTTAGGACACTTGCTTACTTTTTTGTTGACTTGTTCATTCTATATATTTATTTTTTTATTTGTTTTGTTTTAATTAGTTAGACATGACAGTAGAATGTATTTATGCACTTTGATATATCATACATAGATGGGATATAATTTCCCATTTTTCTGAGTGTACATGTTCCAGAATCATATTGGTCATGTAGATATATATATATATATATATATATATATATATATATATATATATATATATATATGTCTGTTTCATTCTACTATCATTCCTATCCCCACAAACCCTCTTCTCCCCTCCCCTCCCATCACTTCCCCCTATCTAATCTAAGATAATGCTATTCTTCCCTAGTGCCCCCCACCTTATTATGAATTACCATCCAAATATTAGAGAAAACTTTTGGCCTTTGGTTTTGTGGGATTGGCTAATTTTGCTTAGCATGATATTCTCCAACCATTTACTGGCAAATGCCATAATTTTACTCTTCTTTAAAGCTGAATAATATTCCATTGAGTATATATACCATATTTTCTTTATCTATTCATCTGTTGAGGGACACCTGGGTTGGTTCCACAGAGTAGCTATTGTGAATTGAGCTGCTATAAACATTGATGTGGCCGTGTCACTATTATATGCTGATTTTAAGTCCTTTGGGTATAAACCAAGGAGTGGGATAGCTGAGTCAAATGGTGGTTCCATTCCCAATATTCTGAGGAATCTCCATACTGCTTTCCATAGTGTCTGCACCAATATTCATTCCCACCAGCAATGTAAGAGTGTGCCCTTTTCCCCATTTCCTTGCCAACACCTATAGTTGTTTATATTCTTGATAGCTACCATTCTGATTGGAGTCAGTCGAAATCTTAGAGTAGTTTTGATTTGCATTTCTTTAATTGCTAGAGATGTTGAACACTTTTTCTTATACTTGTTGTTCAATTGTATTTCTTCTATTTCTTGATGAAACAATGTCTTCATTAACTTTGCTCTAGAATAGTTGCTGCTGAGCCAGTTAGACTTGGGTTTGAATCCTTGCTCTACCACTTGCAAGCCGTGTGACCTTGGACAAGTTTCTCAACCGCCCCAAGCCTCAGATTGCCTGTCTATAAGATGGGGACAGGTTAATTGCAATCATGAAGCCTTAGAGTTTTGTGGGGATTTAAAAAGTGAACAAATGGAATTAAACAACCCACTACATAGTAGATGATCAAGAAATATATCTGGAAACATCATTTGGAAATGGCCTGTCTAAAGCACACCTGTGTTCGGGCCACTCCCTTGCTGTGCAACATTCACTGTCTGTAAGAGACCACACAAATTCCTTAATTTTGTATCCAGTGTCCTCTGTGTAATGGCTCCTCCACACTCACCAACGCTCTTCCTGCCACCACACATTGGAGATAATCAATCAACATTTGTTGGGTTCACTTGTTGAATATCACTGAGTTTGATTAAGGGAACAAGTACACTTTAAAGTTTGTATTCTTTTTCTCCTAAAAGTGATTTATGGATCTTGATTCCTCATCCTTGAAGGTGGATTTCACTTTTTAATTTAAGATGCCAATACTTTAGGAGGTGTGTGTGTGTGTGTGTGTGTGTGTGTGTGTACACTAGGGATTGAACCCAGGGGTACTTTACCACTGAGCCACACACATCCCCAGCCCTTTTTATTTTTTATTTTGAGACAGTGTCTCAGTTGCTTAGGGCCTTGCTAAGTTGCTGAGGCTGGCCTTGAACTTGCCATCCTCCTGCCTCAGCCTCTCGAGCCCTGGGATTACAGGTGTGCACTATCACGCCTAGCTAGCTTAGGATATCCAAGGACTACACAAGAAAGAACCCCAGATCAGCATGGCTGAAATGCAAGGGAATGTGTACAGGGAAACTTTTCTGGTTTGGACTCTCTGCCCTGCTGCAAGGCACGCTCACCCTCTACCCCTCTCTCTGGTGAAGTCCATTGAGCTAAATCCCCTGGGGAAATAGCAGAGTGGCTCCTGAGCTGAGAAGTAACCAGGCCATAAACATAGAAAAGGGATTTTACTAGCTGATTCTCAACTCTCTGTTTTATTGTCAGACAATTCCACTAACTTCTCTTGAAATTGACAAAAAAAAAAAAAATGTCTTCTATAAAACTTGGGTTTGGTTTTCCAGCCTTGGATTCCCATTATCTGCAAAGACCTCTTTCATGGCTACATCTCTGTCTCTTCCCTTCCTGGTCACTCAGGAATTAGAAGTTTTGGCCACTGCCTGGTGCTTCCATTGGTGGCTGAGAGAATATTGAGAAACACCAGACCCTGGGCATGGGACAATCCCTGGGACCCCAGGAAGTCAGGCAAGGCAGGAAGTTGAGTCAGACCGGAGGTCAGGACACACCCATAAAGAGCCCACGTCCCACTTCAAGAGACAAGAAGCCCTGGACCGAAGGCCTGGTGTGGTCAAAGCCCAGGACACAAACCAGGCCTGTTTGCAGATTCGTGGCCTCCCTCCCCGAGGCCCTGCTCCTCACAGATTCATATGCTGGCAAAACTTCTAAATTGTTGCCAGTTTCACAACTGTTTTTCATTTAAAGGGCTCCAGGCCACACTATTCCAGGGCAGGGCAGAGATTTTTCAGCAAGCAGAGCAGAAGGAGATCACAGCGCCCCGTAGCTTGCAGGGGCCGACTTCACCTTCTCAGCTCATGAAGTCGTAATTAATGTCTCATCTCCAAAATGTGCTTCCACTGGGAGATAAGCATGCACCCCAGACGACATTCAGAAGAGGCTGGGAGCAGGCAGAGCCATTGAGCGCAGCAGCTGTAAACATGACTTCCTTTAAGAGGAAAAAAAATAGATAAAAGGACAGCTCAGACTTTTCCAGAACTTCAGACATTGTGTGACGTCTGCCCTGTTACTCCACCACCTCCGGAGGCTGATGGAAAGAGATGGATTCAATGACACTCCTGGACAAGGAACTCACTATTCGCTCAGACAAGGCCTCGACACATCCCTTTGGAGAGGAAAAAACAAAAGACACAGCATATGCCTCACATTACGGTGACCTAATTGCAGAAAAAGAGGAGCTCAGGAGAGGAACCCAGGTGACCATAGGCTTGTCCACTGCCACCCTGCAGAAGGCCAAGTGACAACTTTTGAAAGCTCCCATCCGCTCTTCTCCACCTCCCCTGGCTCCCAGCTCCAAGGAAAAGAGGAGGAGATTCAGAGCCTTGTCCAGCTTGTTTTGTCACCTGGTGCCATTGAAGAGCAGATGGCCTCCCCTGCAGGAAGAACTAGAAAGAGTCTTCCTCACCCCAGGTGGACAAAGCCCCTGGGCTGCATGCTTGCACAAACAACTTGTCCTGAGTATGAAGAAAAAAAGTTACCTGTCCCTCCAGGTGGACGCCGACCTTTGTCAGGGCACACACTGGCAGGTTTCTGCCCACAATTGCCCCCTCAGCCAGATGCCTTTATGTAGTCCACAAATTGCCCAACCATGCACAGTGGCCCTAACAGGAATCATCCCCAACACCCCTCTGTTATTTACTGATGTAGCAGAGATGACCTCCCTCCTCCCGGGCATTAAAACCTATTTGTCCTGGAACATTTTTGCCTCATTACATTTCAGTGATGATTGCACAATCAAAGGCACCAGAGGAAAGGAATAGAACTTAAGTTATGAGGGCAAAATTTAACCCCAAGACCATTCTTAGATAATGGAGCCAGTGATGACACCACACAGCCCCCTCGGGCTTCCCCTGTCCATCAAACATACACTTAACTGCCCCTTATCAGGTCAGAGTGGTCCAGGATGATGGTACCACTCCCTCAGGCAAAGCTGACAAAAAATGCACAGGGTTCTGCAAATGAGCTGCAACTCTGCTTCTAAAGACCTCCATGTGCAAAATCCTCCCGGGCATTTCCAAAAGGCAATTCTCTTACTCAAAAGACCATACGAAGAAGCCAAATGACTATGACCACCTGAAGACACCAAGATGGCCATGCAAAGCCCCAGTTCCCCTGGGAGCACCAAAATGGGCTTGCCAGAAGGGAGGACAAGATGGGATGGCAGAGAAAGCCTATTGGTAATTGTGACAAGACCCCATTCTCCTATGGGGTTGGGCTTCATGCTCACCCATGACTCCTATGGCCACTCTTCAGGGTCTGCAACTCAGGACCTCCGCTGGTAGTCACAGGACACAGAGGAGGTATTCTGGATCCCTCTGGGGAGTCAAGACCAGACTCAGAGCAAAAGAAAAAGAAGAGGAGGAGGAGGAAGAGGGAGAGAATGAAATAAGAGGATCTTTTGTGAATGGATCTAATTCCTGAATCTCATCCCAAAATGCCTTTAAATTTTCCCTACGAATATTTGGATCTGTGTCTAGCAAGTCTGAGTTCCGTGGAGCCACTTGCTCTCTCCATGACCCCTGGGCCCAAGAGTTGGCTGGAAACAGAAACAACTGGCCTGAGTCTGGATGGCTTCGGCTGGGCTCAGTCTCCACCAGGCTTTGTTCTTCAATCTGTTTATACAGTTTCCAGTAGGAGTCTGTAATTTTAATCAGTAAATATCTCCCTTGATTTATCACCTTCTATTGACATAGTGGTAATTCAAGCAGTGGGACTAATGCTGGGCCTGCTGTGTGTGTGTTTTCCCCCTCTCATTGTACCCAGCCTCTGTTTGATTTTTCTCAGCCTTCTTAGGTAATTGGGCCACCTCTGACACTGTCTGTATCACAAGGCTGTGGTCAGGGGTCAGTGGGTTCCCCCATCCGAAGGGCAGAAGGCTCCCACCAATCACGACACTACCCCATCTCGAGTTTGCTAAAACCAGGGCAGACAAACCACAGATGGATAGGACCCAGTGGATTTCATTTAAAAAGCAGAAATCCAAGATGCTTATAAAGGACACTGTTATTCTCTCTAGTCCCAGAGACAGTTTAGAGACTTAATCCACTGATTTAACATCTCTGAGTTGAGCAGGGAGACCTTCCTCCCCAGACCTTCTGGACCTGCCAGCAGATTGAGCCCTCTGCAAACATGGCTTAAATAAGCCCTGGTACTCAGTTCTGCTTTTGATTAATGTGCTCATTTAGTATTGATACTGATAAATTGGTCAGACTCTTTGGGCTACAGTATCTTGGTTTCAATATCATATTTAGCCAAGAATGTTCATGATCAGCTTGATGACCTTGGGATAAAGGAATGAGGACCTGTGAGTCATATGGAGCGAGGTGGAGTCGACTCGGGCTTGGTGTGCCCCCAAGTTCTGGGCTAGACTATTTGTTTTACTTGTAAGTGGTCCAGAACTAAAAGGAATGGCATGAAGTTGGAGAGGAGGGTCTAGATATCACCCCCCAAATCTCAATGAACTGAAATGATAGACTGCAGTGTAAAATGATGAAATCAATGTAAACTGCTTACATTATGGTTCCAAAGCCAAAAACCAAGCCATCAAACAAGGGCAAATCTGCATAAGCCTACGTTTTCAGAGAATGTGTTAGACATATACGTGTCCATAAACTTCACAAACGATGTGTGACCCACGGCTGCCAAAAATACCAGTCATCCCTCAGGTTGTATGGTTATAAATATGCTTTACCCTACCCACTATCTCACTAGATCTGCCTTTCATTGTTAAATCCTCTGTAGTAAGTACAACAGCACCTCCTATTACAGAAACTTAATTTAAGTGTCAATGGGTTCAATGAATGGATAGACAGAAAAATCAAGTGGATGAATGGATAACAAGGAGAAAAAAACTGACTCACTGCTCAATGGACATCTAGAATATTGTGTTGAATCTTCAACATCACATTTAAGGATGATCATGAGTAAAATAGAATGTGGCAAGAGAAGAGTGGAGGATTGGGGAATCACGCCACAGGTGAATGAGTTAAAGAAACTGGTACCTTTACTCTGAAATAGAAGACCTTGGGGGTGGGGGCCCTGGGAAAGGGAAGAGAAATGTTATCCAGACTTGGAATTGGTAAGGCTGGTATGTTTGGGGAGGGATTAAACCAATTTACATTGCTTCAGAACATATAAGTTAAAAGTAGATGGAAGGAGCTACAGATAGGCAAATTTCCACTTGGAGTAAGCAAGATGTCACCACCCATCAGAAGAGTGTCCTAGTGCCTACAGGGAAGTAGCCTGATTCCACCCATGGGTCTTTCTGCAGACTGACACTCCAGCAACCCCCTCCCCCACAGCAGCCCTTCTCCCATTCTGTCTCTGTAACTCATTGTCAACACTCCTTGCTTAATGCTTCATTTAATAGTGATTTACATTAAAGTTAGTTTCTATGTCTGTCTCCTCCACGAAGTTGTAAATTCCCTGAGAACAAGGCCCATGCTTTTCCTATTCTTTAAACATAGTAGACACTCAATCAACATTTGTTTTACTTGTTGAGTTAAATAGAACTTGGCTGCCTCTTTTATTCAAGTCTAACACCAAAAAATTAGTTTGGTCTAGTCTGAGATCTGTGGAAACACAGGAACGCTGGCATGGTTATATAGTAGTATTGGCTCTAATCCAGCGTTCAGTGTATTTAGGGGAAGATCACATCTGTGAACCCATTCTTTCCATCGTTAAAGAAAAGTTACCTGTATTCTTGAGGTTCACAGTACCGAGTACACAAGGTTTTACATGCTTTCAAATAAAGGTCGGCTCTAAGTTGAAGGTGCCATTATGAGGCCATACATCACATTTAAATTTTTTTTCTCCCTCCCCTTTAAAATCAACATTCTCTTTTGTTACTCAAGTTCCCACTATGAAATTCTAGAAAATTCATTTCACTGAAACCCATTGAAATGTTACCCACTCAAACATCTACAAACTAGTGGAGACTCTATTGTGTATAATGGAAGAGATCTTTAGTTTCTTCTGCTTGGAGGAAGTAAGAACTATTTGGACTCTTCCTAAAAACCCAAATCATTGAACACTGTAGTCTCAGAAACTTAGATTTCACCCTCAGATCACATTATGGGACAGGGGCCTCAAATGTGCCGAGGAGATGGACTTGTTCCAGTGACTCAGTCACATCTATGTGGCCAAAAATGAAAAGATGAAGACAATTATCTTTGTGCTTACTCTGCAGATGCAAAACATCTATCTGATCCAAGCCTGGTGCCCTTCCTCATTATTACATCATCGCCTCCACTATGCATTAGGTCGAAGGGCAGGGCTGGACCAGTGCTCTCCAGTGAGAAGAATTCTCTTGATGCTCGGCATTCCATCACTCTGCCACATTCTTTCCCAAAGGTGGCAGCATTTAGGGGGAATGGGAAAGTGAAATGATTTCCAGAGAAGTAATTAGCAAAGTGCATAGAGGCTTAAGGAAAAAAAACAGGCTATCAATCAATAAA
Organism: Urocitellus parryii; assembly: GCF_045843805.1. NCBI lineage: Eukaryota > Metazoa > Chordata > Mammalia > Rodentia > Sciuridae > Urocitellus > Urocitellus parryii. The sequence goes on from NW_027551766.1 coordinate 1,460,933, forward strand.
TAATAAAAAATTCAGTCGAGGGTATTTTCCATCTTATGTTCTTGGCTATGAGAATGAGGAAGAGCACAGGAGTGAGAGAGAGATTCGTGAGGACCGGTCAGGTTATTCCTGCTTAGCTTGGGTTTCTCAGGTCCAATATAATGCAGTGTGCACACTAATGTGTGGCAGTTGGGACCAAAAGTGGGGACCATGACTTATCTGTCCTCCGCCTGAAATCCTACATCACTTTGGTCTTTCAGATAGGACAGTAAGACACCTGTTCTTGGAGAGTCTTGGAGTAATTGCACAGACATTGATCTCTTTTTTTTTAATACTTTCTTTTTTATTGTTGGTAGTTCAAAACATTCCACAGTTCTTAATATATCATATTTCACAGTCTGATTCAAGTGGGTTATGAACTCCCATTTTTACCCCGTATACAGATTGCTGTATCACATCAGTTACACTTCCATTGATTTACATATTGCCATTCTAGTGTCTGATGAATTCTGCTGTCTATCCTATTCTCTACTATCCCCCCTCCCCTCCCCTCCCCTCCCCTCCCTCTTCTCTCTCTACCCCCTCTACTGTAAATCATTTCTTCCACTTGTATTATTCTTCTCTTACCCCTCCTTTCCTCTTATATGTAATTTTGTATAACCCTGAGGATCAACTTCCATTTTCATGCAATTTCCCTTCTCTCTCCCTTTCCCTCCCACCTCTCATCCCTATTTAATGTTAATCTTCTTCTCTAGCTCTTCGTCCCTACCCTGTCCTTAGTTACTACCCTTATATCAATGAAGTCATTTGGCATTTTTTTTAAGGATTGGCTAGCTTCACTTAGCATAATCTGCTCTAATGCCATCCATTTCCCTCCAAATTCTATGATTTTGTCATTTTTTAATGCAGAGTAATACTCCATTGTGTATAAATGCCACATTTTTTTTATCCATTCATCTAGTGAAGGGCATCTAGGTTGGTTCCACAATCTTGTTATCGTGAATTGTGCTGCTATGAACATCGATGTAGCAGTGTCCCTGTAACATGCTCTTATTAGGTCTTTAGGGAATAGACCGAGAAGGGGAATAGCTGGGTCAAATGGTGGTTCCATTCCCGACTTTCCAAGAAATCTCCATACTGCTTTCCAAATTGGCTGCACCAATTTGCAGTCCCACCAACAATGAAGAAGTGTACCCTTTTCCTCACATCCTCTCCAGCACTTGTTGTTGTTGGACTTCCTAATGGCTGCCAATCTTACTGGAGTGAGATGGTATCTTAGGGTGGTTTTGATTTGCATTTCTCTGACTGCTACAGATGGTGAGCATTTTTTATGTACTTATTGATTGATTGTATGTCCTCCTATGAGAAGTGTCTGTTCAGGTCCTTGGCCCATTTGTTGATTGGGTTATTTGTTATCTTATTGTCTAATTTTTTGAGTTCTTTCCAGCACTTGTTGTTGTTGGACTTCCTAATGGCTGCCAATCTTACTGGAGTGAGATGGTATCTTAGGGTGGTTTTGATTTGCATTTCTCTGACTGCTAGAGATGGTGAGCATTTTTTATGTACTTATTGATTGATTGTATGTCCTCCTATGAGAAGTGTCTGTTCAGGTCCTTGGCCCATTTGTTGATTGGGTTATTTGTTATCTTATTGTCTAATTTTTTGAGTTCTTTGTATACTCTGTATATTAGGGCTCTATATGAAGTGTGAGGAGTAAAGATTTGTTCCCAGGATGTAGGCTGCTGTTTATCTCTCTTATTGTTTCTTTTGCTGAGAAAAAACTTTTTAGTTTGAGTAAGTCCCATTTGTTGATTCTCATTGTTAACTCTTGCGCTTTGGGTGTCCTATTGAGGAATTTGGAGCCCGACCCCACAGTATGTAGATCATAGCCAACTTTTTCTTCTATCAGATGCCACATCTCTGATTTAATATCAAGCTCCTTGATCCATTTTGAGTTAACTTTTGTGCATGGTGAGAGAAAGGGATTCAATTTCATTTTGTTGCATATGGATTTCCAGTTTTCCCAGCACCATTTGTTGAAGATGCTATCCTTCCTCCAATGCATGCTTTTAGCCCCTTTATCAAATATAAGATAGTTGTAATTTTGTGAATTGGTTTCTGTGTCCTCTATTCTGTACCATTCGTCCACCCACCTGTTTTGGTACCAGTACCATGCTGTTTTTGTTACTATTGCTCTATAGTATAGTTTGAAGTCTGGTATCGCTATACCGCCTGATTCACACTTCCTGCTTAGCATTGTTTTTGCTATTCTGGGTCTTTTATTTTTCCATATGAATTTCATGATTGCTTTATCTATTTCTACAAGAAATGCTGTTGGGATTTTGATTGGCATTGCATTGAACTTATAGAGAACTTTTGGTAATATCACCATTTTGATGATGTTAGTTCTGCCTATCCATGAACAGGGTATATTTTTCCATTTTCTAAGATCTTCTTCTATATCTCTCTTTAGGGTTCTGTAGTTTTCATTGTATAATTCTTTCACCTCTTTTGTTAGGTTTATTCCCAAGTATTTTATTTTATTTTTTGAGGATATTGTGAATGGAGGAGTTGTCCTCATTTCCATTTCAGAGGATTTGTCGCTGATATACAGGAATGCCTTGGTTTATGTGTGTTGATTTTATATCATGCCACTTTGCTGAATTCATTTATTAGCTCTGAGAGTTTCTCTGTAGACCCTTTTGGGTCTGCTAGGTATAGAATCATGTCATCTGCAAATAGTGATAATTTAAGTTCTTCTTTTCCTATTTTTATGCCTTTAATTTCTTTTGTCTGTCTAATTGCTCTGGCCAGTGTTTGGAGGACTATGTTGAACAGAAGTGGTGAGAGAAGGCATCCCTGTCTTGTTCCAGATTTTAGAGGGAATGCCTTCAATTTTTCTCCATTCAGAATGATGCTAGCCTGTGGCTTAGCATAGATTGCTTTTACAATGTTGAGGTATGATCCTGTTATCCCTAATTTTTCTAGCGTTTTGAACATAAAGGGATGCTGTACTTTGTCAAATGCTTTTTCCACATCTATCGAGATGATCATATGGTTGTTATTTTTAAGTCTATTGATGTGGTGAATAACATTTATTGATTTCCGTATATTGAACCAACCTTGCATCCCAGGGATGAATCCTACTTGATCATGGTGCACAATTTTTTTGATATGTTTTTGTATCCAATTCACCAGAATTTTATTTGGGATTTTTGCATCTAGGTTCATTAGAGATATTGGTCTGTAGTTTTCTTTCTTTGAAGTGTCTTTGTCTGGTTTAGGAATCAGGGTGATGTTGGCCTCATAGAATGAATTTGGATGTTCTCCCTCTTTTTCTATTTCCTGAAATAGCTTGAAAAGTATTGGTATTAGTTCCTCTTTAAAGGTGTTGTAAAACTCTGCTATATAGCCATCTGGTCCTGGGCTTTTCTTAGTTGGTAGTCTTTGGATGGTTTCTTCTATTTCCTCAATGGATATTGGTCTGTTTAGGTTGTCTATATCCTCCTGACTCAATCTAGGCAGATTATATGACTTAAGAAATTTATCGATGCCTTCACTATCTTCTATTTTATTGGAGTATAAGGCTTCGAAATAATTTCTGATTATCTTCTGTATTTCTGAAATGTCTGTTGTGATATTTCCTTTTTCACCCCGTATGCTAGTAATTTGAGTTCTCTTTCTTCTTCTCTTCGCTAGCGTGACTAAGGGTCTGTGGATTTTATTTATTTTTTCAAAGAACCAACTTTTAGTTTTGTCAATTTTTTCAATTGTTTCTTTTGTTTCGATTTCATTAATTTCAGCTCTGATTTTAATTATTTCTTGCCTTCTACTTCTTTTGCTGTTGTTTTGCTCTTCTTTTTCTAGGATTTTGAGATGAAGTATGAGATCATTTATTTGTTGGTTTTTTCTTTTTTTAAGGAATGAACTCCAAGCAATGAATTTTCCTCTTAGAACTGCTTTCAATGTGTCCCATAGATTCCGATATGTTGTGTCTGTGTTTTCATTTAACTCTAAGAATTTTTAAATTTCCTCCTTGATGTCTTCTAAAACCCATTGATCATTCAGTAACCTATTTTTCATTCTGCAAGTGATGCATGATTTTTCTTTCCTTCTTTTATCATTGATTTTCAGTTTCATTCAATTATGATCAGATAAGATGCATGGTATTATCTCTACTCCTTTATATTGTCTAAGAGTTGCCCTGTGACATAATATATGATCTATTTTTGAGAAGGATCCATGTGCTGCTGAGAAAAAAGTGTAACTGCTTGATGTGGGTGGTATATTCTATATATGTCAATTAAGTCTAGGTTGTTAATTGTGTTACTGAGTTCTATAGTTTCCTTATTCAACTTTTGTTTGGAAGATCTGTCCAGTGGTGAGAGAGGTGTGTTGAAGTCTCCCATGATTATTGTATGGTGGTCTATTAGACTCTTGAACTTGAGAAGAGTTTGCTTGATGAACATAGCAGCACCGTTGTTTGGGGCATATATATTTATGATTGTTATGTCTTGATGGTGTATGGTTCCCTTGAGCAGTATGTAGTGTCCCTCTTTATTCCTTTTGATTAACTTTGGCTTGAAATCTATTTTATTTGATATGAGTATGGACACTCCTGCTTGTTTCTGCAGTCCATATGAGATATATGATTTTTCCCAACCTTTCACCTTCAGTCTATGTATATCTTTTCCTATCAAATGAGTCTCCTGTAGGCAGCATATTGTTGGGTCTTGTTTTGTGATCCATTCAACTAGCCTGTGTCTCTTATTTGGTGAGTTTAAGCCATTAACATTTAGGGATATTATTGAGATATGGTTTGTTCTTCCAGCCATATTTGTTTATTAATGCTACTAAACCTGATTTGTTTTCCTCTTTGATTATCCCCCCCCCTTTACTGTCCTACCTCCCACTGTTGGTTTTCATTGTTGTTTTCCATTTACTCTTCCTGTAATGTTTTGCCAAGGATTTTTTGAAGAGATGGTTTTCTAGCTGCAAATTCTTTTAACTTTGTTTATCGTGGAAGGTTTTAATTTCATCTTCCATCCTGAAGCTTAATTTCGCTGGATACACGATTCTTGGTTGGAACCCATTTTCTTTTAGTGTTTGAAATATGTTATTCCAGGATCTTCTAGCTTTCAGAGTCTGTGTTGAGAGATCAGCTGTTATCCTGATTGGTTTACCCCTAAATGTAATCTGCTTCCTTTCTCTTGTAGCTTTTAAAATTCTCTCCTTATTCTGTATGTAGGACATCTTCATTATAATGTGTCTAGGTGTGTATCTCTTATGATTTTGCACATTCGGTGTCCTGTAGGCTTCTAGGATTTGGGATTCTGTCTCATTCTTCAAGTCTGGGAAGTTTTCTCGTATTATTTCACTGAATAGACTGTTTATTCCTTTGGTTTGGAGCTCTGTGCCTTCCTGTATCCCAATGACTCTTAAGTTTGGTCTTTTAATAATATCCCATAATTCTTGGATGTTCTGCTCATGGTTTCTTAGTAGACTTGCTGAGCTGTCTATGTTCTTTTCCAGTTGAAATACTTTGTCTTCATTGTCTGATGTTCTCTCTTCTAAGGATCTACTCTGCTGGTAGTATTCTCAATTGAGTTTTTAAGTTGGTTTATTGCTTCCTGCATTTCTAGGATTTCTATTTGTTTGTTTTTTATTACCTCTATCTCCCTGTGAAATTGATCTTTTACTTCCTGGATTTGTTTATGTGGTTCCTTGTCAATGTGATCTTTCATTGTCTGATTTTGCTGTCTCATGTCTTCCTTGAGACTCCAGATCATCTGAAGCATGTATATCCTGAACTCTTTATCTCACATTCCATCTGTTGCAGCTATTACCTCTTCTAAAGTTGAGTTGGCCTGCATTGCTTGTGGTCCTTTCTTTCCTTGTCTTTTCATACTGTGGCGTTTCTTTCTGCTTGGTGAAACTGTTGTGTTTTTTGAAATTTTCCCTCTGTTTATTTATATTGCTCTTGTATAGTTGAAAAATCTCCCTTGCAGGGCATGTAGTGGCTGTGATCCTCCTCCAATTGGGGTGATCTGTCTACCATGCTGGGGGGCCGCTAGGTCTGCTCTGCCGGTCGGTCGAAGGTCCTCTTACCCAGCAGGCGCATGGGGCAGCTCTGTCACTCCGCAGGTTGCTGGGCCTAACCTCCTGGTGTGTCACAGGTCCGCCTACCTTGCAGGTGCTGGGGGAGGGGGCGGCTCCGCCCCTCAGCAGGCCGCTGGGCCTGATGTGCCGGTGGTCAGAGTTCCGCCTAACTTGCAGGCACGGAGGGAGGGGGCGAGCCTGCCCCTCAGCAGGCCGCTGGACCTGTCCTGCTGGTGTGTTGCAGGTCCGCCTACCCCGCAGGTGCATGGGGCAGCTCTGTCACTCCGCAGGTTGCTAGGCCTGACCTGCCCGTGGGTCACAGGTCCGCCTACCTTGCAGGTGCGGGGGGAGGGGGCGGCTCCGCCCCTCAGCAGGCCGCTGGGCCTGATGTGCCGGTGGTCAGAGTTCCGCCTAACTTGCAGGCATGGAGGGAGGGGGCGAGCCTGCCCCTCAGCAGGCCGCTGGACCTGTCCTACTGGTGTGTTGCAGGTCCGCCTACCCCGCAGGTGCATGGGGCAGCTCTGTCACTCTGCAGGTTGCTAGGCCTGACCTGCCCGTGGGTCACAGGTCCGCCTACCTTGCAGGTGCGGGGGGAGGGGGCGGCTCCACCCCTCAGCAGGCCGCTGGGCCTGATGTGCTGGTGGTCAGAGTTCCCAGACATTGATCTCTTAATGGTAGATGATGAGTTAATTCATTCCCAAACTCTTCTAACTTGGCAGATGAGGAGTTATTAGTCATTGAACTCACTCTGGGCATTGCATATTCTATTATTTATCATTTACATATAAATGAAAGTGTGAGCCTCTCAAAGGAGAAGCTGGCCTAGGAGCAAGAAGAGAGAGGAAAGTAGCCAGAGAGAGACGGGTGGGTGCAGTGCCTGGATGATTCAGAGACGGGCCACCGCCAAGAGACCGGGGTCAATAATGGCAAAAGGATGGAGAATAAATAAATACAGGATTTGAAAGAGAAGAGCATGATGTAGGAGACAAGGTGGGTGGAGGTCAGCTCTGAAATTAGAGGAGGAAGGTAAGGTCCTCAATTCTTTCATTTATGCATTCATTCCACAGATATTTCTTGTGGTAGATAAAGACAGCCCTGCTCCCAGGTAAACAAATAATATGTAATTACGAGTTGGAAAAAGTACTAGGAAGGAAACAAATAGGGTAGAATAGGAGAAAATAATGGGAATGGGAGTAAAAGAGGTGGGAATCTATTTGAATGGACTGAGGAAAGAAGACCTCTAAAGGGTTAACATTTAAACTTGAACTTGAAGGGTAATAAAGAGTCATCCATACAAAGAGGAAAAGAGAACTGATAGAGGCCTTTATGAAGGCCGTGAAGCAGGAAAGTCCTTGGAAAATTCAAAGTAGTTAACCATTGGTGGCATTTCCACTTGAGCCTTGCACGGGGTAGATGTTGGTCCAGGGGGCCTTGTGTGTGTGTGTGTGTGTGTGTGTGTGTGTGTGTGTGTGTGTCTGTGCATTGACTTTTTCCACCCCATGGAAGGTATTTCTGTTATTTCCATGCTACTGGTGGGGAGCAGGAGGCTAGCATGGCTGGAATGGAAAGGACAAATGAGAGATGGCTCAAGATCAAGTGGGAGAAGCAGACAGGGGCCGGCTGAGTTTTCAGCAGGGAAATGGGCTTAATCTGATTTGGGATTTGGAAGGATTCTGGTAGCCACTCACTGACAAGTGGACTGCAGTGGGACATGAGACAAAGTGGAGAGGCCATTTGGAAGGCATTGCAGGTTCCCAGCAAGTCACTGTGACCGGGCCAGGAAGGTTACAGGAACCGAGATGGCAGGAAATGGTGGGTTAGAGACATGTTTTGACTGTGTTGATATTTGAGAAGCAGCCAAACAGTGAGGACGCAGAAAGAAAACACATTGACTCCAACCTAACACCAGCTCCCATCTACCCTTCAAGAGAGGGGTGGGGGAGAGGGTTGGAAAATAGACTCTTTAAAATCAGATAGACCTTTGACAATGTAAGACTTAATGGCCCAGTGCCTCCATGTTTTAGCCTGGCTCCACTTATTCCCCCCATTTTTTAATTTTTTTTTTTTTTTTTTTTTTTTGCTAAATGGGCACATACACACCTTCTGATCTGCCAAGCAGTTAGACAGAAGCTAGTCTATGTGCAAAGAAGAGAAACCTGCTACCCAGGGACTGCAGTTAGAAAAAAGAAAAGTATAAAACCTGCTCACCTGGGGGAGACAGGGTCACTCACCTCCAGTCAATCATTAATTCCACCCAAGGCCTCCAGAAGGACACTCACACTTGAGAATATTAGGATCCCGGAAACTAAAAGCAATGTTTATTTTCCAAACAAGGCCCAAAGAAGGAAGTAAAAAATAAACAGGGCCCGAATGTTTTAATAATTCGAAATGGTTTCCACCCTGACACCATTCCCAAATCTTAGAGGAACGAAGGTCAGGGAGGATTTATGTGAGAGAGTTTTCCTTCCCCTTCTGCCACCAGGCTCACCACAGTCCCATGCTCCCACTTCCAAGCCATCTCCTCCCTGGGCACAGGTGGGTATATCTGTGCCATTTTATGACTTTGGCCAACCCTGGGCATCCAGGTCTGGTGGATTTTCTGGGCTACTGTGGTTAGTTTCAGAACAGTAGCCGCAGCATGTTCTCCAGGGACCGCCTCAGAGTTTCATGTGATACAGTTGTTCATCTGGGTTTTATAGAGAACAGGGGTCTTGACCCTGCCGTGAAAGAGAGCAGAGCCTTGTTAGCAAACTGTCCAGGAAAAACCTTAAGGAAAGCCAACATGGTGGAAAAGAAGGAGACTGGGAAAGGCCCTTTATCACATCGAGGCCCAAACACACTCCTGGGTGTGGCCTTCAGACTTGCAAAAATCAACTCCAGACATTTCGGGGGAGAGCAATCGGAGAGGACAAACGTGTCGAGGGGGAAAAACAACTGCTAATATGATCAAATGCAAGTGGATACGACAAGCCGTGGCCCATCCAAGATCTCAGGAGACCAGGCTTGAGAAGTACAAAAGTCTTTCAGTGTGAGGTAATGAGGCGCATCTAATTATATTTAAGAGAGAAACAGCGAGAACTACTCTAAATGCCGTTCCCCTCTTTCTTCCCTCAAAAAAAAAAAAAAAAAAAAAAAAACCAGGAATCCAAATCCCAAACCAAGAGACAGACACCGTTATTTCGGAAAAGTGAGGAATTGGAGAGAGCATCACAGGAAACAAGGTTGTCATCTTCCCAGAACTGAGAAAAACTATCACGCAAACCCTTCTCCGCCCGTTGTCTTTTGGCCTAACCCCCCCCCCCATAAAAAGTCCCATCAGAAAATAGCAGGAGGAGAAAGGAGGGGGGGACACAGGCAGCCCCACCATGAGAAATCAAGGCAGTCGAAATGACACTTGACACCACCAGGCCACAGCTGAAGAACAAGGGAAAAGTTTTAGGGCTACTGTCATTGACCCATAGTCCTTCACTCCTAACCTTGCTCTCCAACATATGTTTCTCATTTCCTTGCTTATAGCTGGTCCAAGCTAATGATATGTGTTTTGGCTGGGATCCCGAGCTCGGCATACAGCCGGTCTTGTTCTCATTGTCCGGGCTACTTACAGAAACCTCTTTCTCTGTCTCTTTCTCTCTCTCTCTCTCTCTCTCTCTCTCTCTCTCTCTCTCTCTCTCTCAAAAAAAGGCTTTAAAGAACAGTAAATATGCAAAACAGCCCCCGTTCTCTATACAGCTACCATCTTGAACATGGCCCCTGCCACCCTAACACACCCCATCAATAAGGGCCTGAAGAGACTGCCCACGGGTGAGGGGTAAGTTCAACACAAAAGCAGTGGAAATTCAAACAAATTGGCCCATTAGAGTCTCACACGGCTATAAATACAGCTCGGCGCCGGCTATTTTGAGGGACGGTGGCATGGGAAAGTTCGGCTTAGAATCTTGAGTCTGTCAAAGGAGACGGATCTCTCCCAAGACATGGGAAGAGGATGAAGCCCTCGGCGGGCAGGAGGAAGCAGAGCAGGAAGTCCAGTCAGTTCCTGGGCTAGGTGGAAGGTGGGCAAGAAGGTGCGGCCAGGACTCACCCCTCTGCTCCCAGGCAGCTGGCCTTGCTGTTGGAGGCTTGGACTCTAGTGTCACTCAGAGAGTCCACAACCTCAAAAAAAAAAAAAAAAAGCTGGACATGCCCTTTTGCTCCTCAGGGGTCAATGGACCATTTCACTCTTCCTGAAGGACCCAGCAGGTGAGAGGAGGAGGGGTGGGAAGCAGAGTGGCCTGGAGAGTCTGGGCAGGCCCCAGTCTGCAGCCAGCATGTCTGACTGACCCCAAATGGAATCTTGAGCAGGCCATTTTTGCCCATCTGATTCCAAAGAGTGCCACCCTGTACGTATATGTTGTGAAATGTGGGGCACTGTAGCCTGGGTTTCAGGAAATGGGGACCTGTAAATGGGAGTTGGTAAAATGTGTAAGCAGAACATGCATATGCAAATGTCAAGAACTGCTTAACATTTCCCCTTGGGATTTGTCAACAGATGGCAATTAACTGCCAACAGTTAGGATGAGTAAACACAGATTACACATGCACTTAGGCGTTGGGTACCTGCCTACTTATGAACACAGATTCCCATTCACATTCTCCATGCTAACTGGGAGGTCACAAAAGATGCCAGAGCCCTCTCTGTCTTCCCTGTTCAGAAAGGATACCCAGGACAACCATGGATTTTCTCAGTTATTAAATTTCAGCATCTACTATATACTAAACACTGTCCTAGCCACAAGGGTCACACAGATTCAGCTCTGGCCTTCTGGGACTTGTTGCCCAGTGGGTGCATTTGATCTGTCCCTGACCCTACAGCTTCCCTAACTATGCATCCCAGTTCGCTGGGAACAGCCCAGTCTACATCTGTTGTCCCCATGTAATTATTAATAGCTTTTCTTTTCACTCTCAAAAGTGTCCCAGTTTGGATGATAAATTATATGGCTACTCTATCTAGACTCCCTTTTTTTAAAGTTCTCTTTTTTTTTGGTATAAAATCTAATACACAGAGATAAAAGTGCAAAAATATAGCATCCTCTATTTTAGACGCTCTTTGTAACTTGCTGAAGCCGAGAGGGTTCCCAAATTATCAAGAAAATGGCTTTAGCAGATTAAATTTTAATTAGCTCAGGAACAGGATTCACTGCATTCTGGGCTCGAATCCTTGCTGCACGGCTGTCCTCACAGATTGTCTCTTCTGGATTTTCCATGATGCATCTGAAACCACAGACTGACTGCCCTCTTCCACCAGCGAGGGCACATGAGGGCACTTGTCCCAATACAGCCTGGAGGGGAAGAGCCAACTCAGGTTACTATGACAACACCCTTTCCTGAACATCTCTGACTGACACTTCCTGGGGAGACAGGAAGTAAAGACAGGAAGACACCGAGGTCAGCTCTCTTCCCATGTCCAGCTTTTCCAGCCTCCCAGATTCATCTGAGACTTGACCTTTTCTAATGCGATATGTCTTCCCCCATTCCCACCAGGAAAGCCATCCTAGGGGCAAAAGCAACCAGATATTTCTGTCCCCTTCTCTCTAGCAGACCAGTGGAACCCCCAAAATATTTCAGTCATAACCTATATGGAAGTAACTAGTAAGGGAAAAGAGACTTCAAAAAGTTACACAGCAGGGGCTGGGGTTGTGGCTCAGTGGTAGAGCACTCACCTAGAAAGTGCGAGGCCCTGGGTTCAATCCTCAGCTCCACATAAAAATAAATAAATAGAGGTATTGTGACCAACTATAACTAAAAAATGAAAGTAAATAAGTAAATAAAAATATGGGCATTTTGAATTTTTTTAAAAGTTATACAGTGATCCCAAAGTAAAAATAAATAATTAGTGAACAGTCTGTACTTTTGCAAATATCACGACATTAATAATCATGCAAGGATGTCAGTGGGCACCAACTATTTAGCAAGTACTGTATTGAAGTATGGACATAGAGCATTGAATGAAATAGACATAGTCCCTGTCTTCATGGAGCTTACTGTATCCCAGGAGGGAGAAAGACATTTAAGGGATAATCTCACAGTAAATTCATAACTGTCAATTATAATAAGCACTATAAAGGAAAGGCACAAAATACGAGAGAATGTACAAGGGGAGACCTCATTTAAATTTGGATGGGTCAGCAAAAGCCCCCTCTAAAAAAAAAAAGAAACATTTTAATCTAGGACCTGAAGGTAGAAGAGGAGGTAAGCAAAAAATATCTATTGTACATTGATGTCAGGAGTACACTGAGTTTCCACCGTATTCAGTATAACCTTTACGCTTTACTGAAATATTTCACCTTGAGGCCACAAGCATTTGGGAGGGGCAAGATATGACTTTCAAACCTACATATTTGTAATCTTCATCAAAAATAGTCCAATGAGCTATGATACCTCACTTCTAGATCATGAATTCATTGTGTGTGACGCTCCAGATGCCATGCTTGGATAAGGGAAGGGTCAGAGTACACCATTCACTTCTCTGGAACTACTTTAGCAAATGTAGGTCTCTCATATCTGAATCTCCAGCACCTAACATCATTCAAAGTATTTTACCATCAGAGTTTTATGAATTCAGTGTGTACCGAATACATAAAAATTGAATAAGTGAACAAATGAATGTCCTTTTATAGGATGTCTTCTATGCCAGGTGTGTTCACAAATATCCTTCATCATCAATACCATACATAACATTATTGCACCTCTCTCAAGGATGGGACTCTAATGTGCTGAGCCAAACATTAGTTTTGAAAACAATGATGAATGAAGTTTCGGATAGCAGACTTGGGAGAGAAATGAATTTTCAGGAGCATTTTGAAATAGCAAGGGAAGAGGCAGTTGGCAAAATAAAAGGGCACACACAGTCCACAGGGTCAAGAAGTAGCACAAGGGGGGGGGCTGGGGTTGTGGCTCAGCAGTAGAGCACTCACCTAGCACGTTCGAGGCGCTGGGTTCGATCCTCAGCACCACATAAAAATAAACAAATAAAATAAAGGTATTGTGCCAAACTATAACTAAAAAAAGTTTAGAAAAAAAGAAGTAGCATAAGAAAGAGACTTTTAAAGGAAAAGAGGGGTGAAGTGAGATAGATCACCAAAGCCCAGGAAGCAACTGGAGATCCTAAAATGGTCCACAGAACTTTCTGTGGATGGAGACAATGCAACAGGATTGTGTCATCCTCAGGGCAAGTGCTGGATACACCCTAAAAGCCTTAGAGGGATTGAAAAAAAAGTGTAGAGAAGAGAAATTGAGCTCAGTGAGACTTTGAAGTGTGAAGCAGCTTCCGAAATGGCAATGTTCAAAGACTGGCATTTATGGGGTAGGTGGCAACAGGGAGGTTTTTCTGAAACAAAAGTCATGAAAAAAAAAGTATGAATTCAAAAGTAGGTCCAGAGCTCACTGGCTTCAGAAAGAACAAGAGATAAGGAAGAAAACTAGAAGGTGACTTTTAAGAGGTTCCTCTGGTCTGAAAAAGGCAAGACTTACTGTGAACAATTTGGAGAAAAGTAAGTTTGGGCACACGTGGGAGTTGATTCATGAAAGATGGCTGTGGGAAGCAGGACTGCATGTGAAGGGTTGGAAATCTCTACATTTTAAAACCCTTCACTTTGGACTGGGGATGAATGGAAAAGGAATACATCTGGAAAGGTTTCAGGGAGTAGGAACAAATTCCAAAAGCTAAAATGCTTGCTCCTGGTAGGAAGGACTGATATCCAAGAGAATTCTACAGAAACGGACCTGGGTTTAATGTCGTCGAGACTCCTTGGCTGCATCCCCATAGTTCCCTGAGATGGTGACAAGTTCCATAATTGTTCTAGCTGCTTTATTGTTTTTCTCCACAAACCTATTTGTGAAAGTGCCATAAAATTGTCTTACTCAACGCTCTCAGTTTCAGGAAATATGATACACAGGAGATCGGGAAAATTTTTTTATTTCTTTTTTCTCGTATTTTGCCACTTCTTGGCACAAGTTCAGCCCTGAAATGGTTAAAATATCAGCACATTTCACTGGTCTTGGGTTACTCATAAACATTCGGCAAAGCAATTTCACTCAATCGCACATATTAACTGCTTAAGTTCTTCTCTCTGAGGATGTGGACTGTTATTTTATGCCAAAAGTCCCGTAATTAAGTTTGACATAAGTGCATGGATTAAATATGTGGTGGGAGGGGGAGGGGTGTGTGTGGGGGTACAGAATGGAAGGTTTTCTGCCCTCACTTTCTTGCCATATGGAGACTGTAACCAAATAATGTGCAAAAAATTTTAAGAGAATTTCCAATCTTATTACTCAGTGTTGTTTATCAGGTGAGTCTCAAGGCCAATATAGTTACAAAACCAGCTATTCTTGCCTCCAATTTAGCATTAAGAAAAACAACAAAACATTAACCATACAATGGCCCAGAACCCTCCTATTAGGATTTTTAAAAGGCAGAGAACAAAATGTCTATTTGAAGGTCCTCTGATGGGCAGATGATCATGGTTACAGTTTGGGGTTTATTTATTAAGCTGATCTAATTCAGGGATGTCTTTTTTCAATGTGGAAACCGTGATGAGGGTAACTGTGCGTGCTGCTGTTGTGTCAATTTCATTCCGATACACAGCTTTCTGGTGCCCTGCGATCGGATGTGTGGCACTTTGATCTCATCAAGCCTTCCCTGTCCAAAGGATCCTCAGGTGATGCCGAAAAGGCCCGAGTCCCTTAAGCAGCATAATAACAAATTTCCTTTCAATTCCTGGCCACATTCATGAAGGTTTCTTGTGGTTTGAAAGAGGAATGCTCTTGCTCCTCCCTTCCTAAAAACAGCTGAAAATAGCTTTTTCAAATGTTTCAGAGAGAAAACATACTCCTTGACTTTGCCCCCAGACAGAGGAGCGCTCAGGAAATTAACCCTATAAAGGAAATTAGGCAGCACCGTCACCTCCCTGCTTCTCCCACCCCCCCACGTCACCTCCCTGCCTCCCCTGCCCCCCATGCCCCGATGAGCTTGTTCCAATGCTCTGGTTCAGTCCCAGTTCTTTGGGGCTCTTCTCTTCACTGGGTTAACTGGGGCTACTGCCCTCTCAGTGGCTTTATTCTGCCATAACTTCCTTCCATCCTTAAGAAAAGTTACCCAAATGCCTGCCGGCCCTTGAGTTCATTCTGAAAAAAATAATCTCCTTACAATTCTCTTGCACTCGCTTCTGATTTGTCTCTGTTTCTCTGAACTAACTGGGTACCTTTTCCTCTTGGGGGAGTGCCATCGTGGGCCTAGGAACGGGCAGTACATAACGTGGGCCTAGGAAGCCCCATGCATGTCCAGGTCACAAGGACGCCAGATGTGGGCTTCTGGCCATTGTAGCACATCCATTTTTATTTTATAACAGGAGGCTCAAACAGAGCGCAAGGTTGAGATAAAACCTTAAGATTTGCTACACAGGAGTGAGAATAATGCATTTAGGCTCAATGTGATTCTCTCTTTTCCCCATAATCTGTGGGGGGAGGAATTATCAGTCTCCACTTACATCCCAAGCCCTCCAGGAATACTCTTTTTTCTTAGTTTATCTTCCTGGTTTTAGAACTTATATTTTTGTCCATTAAATTACATAAGCCTGTTATTGGGCACACAGCCTTAATGTATTCCAGGCATTCTGAATTGTCCTGTACTCTTCTATATTATTCCCCCAATTTAGTACAAAATATAATTACCTTCGATTCTACTATCCATGTTATTGTTGGGAATTGTCTGTTTCCCTTGAATGGCTTTCACTTACCCACAGGTTCATTTTCTTTAATATCTCAGGTAGTTTGGGGGTTTTTGATTGTTTGTTTGTTTGTTTTCTTTTCATCTCAAAACTTATTCTTTAGAGGGGCCACTTTATAAAATTTGTCCAAAGAAAGTAATGAAATGTATATCCTTACCCTAGAGCTGGGTTCTTGCTTTCGTCAGGGATGCTAGGGAGAAAGAATCAAGTGGTTTGATATTCTCTAAGTCTAGTTCTGTGACTTAAAAATAATAGAGCTAACTTAGGCCACTGTGAGAGAGAGGTGGGAGTCATTTCACAATCCAATTGTGTCCAGTTGCTTTTTTCATAGACCTACATCTGCATTTTATTCTGTCAATGTCCAATCCCTCCACAACAACTCTAAAAAGAAGCAGATGCTAAAGTAAAGACACACATCACTCTAGGCTAGGTGCCAAGCAAGGTGTAACCAGGCTGCATGTTGCCTATGGGGGGAAAAGTGAGGTGGGTTAAGAATCCAGTGGCTTGGGCAGCCGTGTGCAGCCCATCTTGGAGGATCATTGAACCATTCTGCAATTGAGCCCTTCCTATCTTTGTCCCCCAGTGTGAACTTAGATCCACTTTTCTGCTCCCATGTTGTCATGTTTTGCCTCCAGGCTGGTGTGATTCCATCTTGGACCTTGCATTCCTCCTGCACTTCCTGTCTTGCCTCCAAGATATCTTCAAGACTGAGCACCTGTGAAGATTTGGTGGGGTGGGGTGGGGCGGGGGCTGTGCTCACCGCCTTCTAAAACTGATGGTAGCCTTGTTATTGACAGGATGGTTGTTTTTTCTGCAGTTTATAGATAGCATTCTTTGGTTCCAGTCTTTTGGAGTGTGGTTTGAAATTGCATAACCCCATGCTTGTTGACGAGTGGTGGTATGCAATGGTGTTGTGTCTAAGAATGCAAGCTCTGAAGCCCCACACCTGGGTTCAAATCCAGACTCATGGAGTTAATAGCCCTTTGACTTCAAGCATGTTGACTTCGCCTCCAGGGATTTATTTGCTCTATCTCTATAACGGAAATGCAATAGTACCTACCTCCTGGGTCATAGTAAGGATTAAACACATAAATGGTTAATGAGATTCTTGGCCCCTGGCAAGGCTTCAATAAATGTTGGCTATAAGCTAGAGGGTTTAGACTCTAACCTTTTCTAAGGAGCACCATTGTTTTTGGTTTGAAACAAACTGATCCTTCAAAGATATAACACGCCTAGGCTCTAAAGGGTGCTTATGAAGCACATCCATGTCTTAGGGTTGCAGTTGACTTGCCAGGATTTAAACAAAACCTTACAGCAAAACTAGCAGTCAACTCAAGCCTCATTCAACCTCTTATGATGTTCAGTCTGTCATTGCTTAAGGACAGGAAGATGCAGGAAATGAAAATATTGGGATTAAAAATTAATAAAAGGATTTAGATTTAATTTTTTTCATTGTTTCCACTGCTGCACACAGACACAAATTGCAGAGTTCTCACGTGAGCTCCCTTTAAAAGCCAGGACTTTGCTGGAGTTGCTCTCCTGCTCAAAGATCTCCAACAAGACTGTCAACCAACCCTCTGACCTTCATTGTCAGATTGGAGTAATTCATCACCATGCCTACCTCATGAGACTATGGCAAGAAAGAAAAGTGTTTGGAAAGATAATCATTGTTACTATAACATACAACTTCTATTACATAATTCATCTTGAAATGAATAATAATACTTTACATTAATACAGGATATTGTTAAATACCCTTGAAGTCCTCCATCTCTCTCATCTCCATATCCAAGTTGTACTCCTTTCTAGTACCAAAATTAAGCCTCACTCTCTCTAACAAGCCATCCCTGCACTTTACAAACACAAACACTATCGTGAACATCAACACTTCTGAATTGTTAGTCCAATGCCTGCTGTCCTTTCCATTTGCTTTGGTGCTTAATTATCTCTCTCCAGAAGTCAGCAGACTTTCTCTGTAAAGGTCCTAAATATTTAAGCCTCTCCAGACCATATTGTCTCTGTCATAACTCAGCTCCATTATTGTAGCACAGAAACAACATAAACAGTGTCAAGGAACAGGCATGGCTGTGTTCCAATAAAACTTTATTTACAAAAACAGATAGAGGGCCAGATCTGGCCTGTAGACCATAGTTTACATCTAATTTATAGTCTTGTTTTGTCATTGAGCCACTTTACATGTGTGTGTCTCTCTCTCTCTTTTTATTTTTCTCTACCAAATTAGATTGTCAGGGTCTCAAGGACAAGGCCATTGTGAGGTGCTAGAATGCCCTAGCCATCATTTCTCTGGATCCCTTCTCTGGCTCAGTTCATGCTTGTAGGATTAAACTGTCTCCTGGGAAGAATGCGTATTTATCGTGAATAATTGAACACAATTAAGCCAGGCAGGGTGTCCTAAAGAGTTAAATCAGGAAAAGGAATTGTGTTGTCCACACTGAATGAGAGACAGCCATCTGTGTGTCAAAGACAGGAGTGCAGGAGAACACGGCCCACCAATCACCACCAAATCCCAAGGGAAAAGCTATGGAAAACACCTGAAGACCACATGTTCCTGGAATCTGAGCTCCATGCTTGAGTTGTGAGATCTAAGACCAGGAACATGGGTAGCCTGTCTCTTTCCTAAGGACACAGTTATAACTGAATTCACAGATGACCATCACTCATCCAGATGCAACTCTTTCATCATTTCTGAGTTTAAAAGAATGTATTTATTATTTCCCAGTTAAGTTCATCTAAAAATAAATAGGTTTATTTGTGGAAATGAGATGCTCTAGGAGCAGAAATAATGGTAGATATGAGCCGCAGAGGCTGGGGTGAGACCTAAATTCCAATCTGTGAGCCTTTTTCAAGTTATTTAACCTCTCTCAGCCTCAATCTTCCCATCTGTGAAATGCAGATTTTGTGAAGGTTAAAAGAGACCAGACTTGTCAGGCTGAGGCTGGGTCTGGGGCTCAGTGGCAGAGCACTTGCCTAGCATGTGTGAGGCATTGGGTTCAATCCTCAGCACCATATAAAGAGCAAAAAAGTAAAATAAAAGTATTCTATCTACAACTACAAAAAAATTTTTAAAAAGAGAACATACATGTGAAGAACTTAATATAGGGCTTAGACGAAATGCTCCATAGTTATTAACCTGTGGTAATAGCAGAAGTAGCAAAATCACAGAAGTGAAAGGTATTTCTTTAGTTGATCATAGAGCTCCCATATGACCCAGAATTCCACTCCTGGGTATAAAGAGAAATGAAAACCAATGTCCACATAGACATTTATACACAAATATTCATAGCATTTTTTGGTTATTCATAATAGCCCCAAGGAGGAAACAAACCAAATATCCAATAAAAGACAAATGGATAAACAAAATATTGTAATATGTATAAGGAAATATTATTCAGCCACAAAACGCAACAAAGCATTGGTACATGTACAACATGGATGAACCTTATTTCATTGTGCTAAGTGAAAGAAGTCAGCACACCAAAGACTTTGCTGTATGAGTTCATTTATATGAAATGTCCAGAATAGACAAATAAATAGAGTCATAAAGTAGATTAGTTGTTGCCAGAGGCTGAAAGAGGGTAGGAAGGAACAAGGAGTTACTGTTAATAGGTATAGAGTTTCTTTTGGGAATGATGAAAATGTTCTAAAAGTAGATAATGGTTGTACAACTCTATGAAATATTAAAATCCACTGAATTGTATACTTTAAAAGGATAATTTTTATGGTAATAAAGCTGCTGTTTTTTTTTAAAAAAGCATTTCTTTTTAAAAAAGCAAATTAACTCTGCCATCCCCATCAAAACTTAACCTATAATATTATGCATTTTATCCTTTACATGAGCTAGAAGGTTATAGTTTAAGAATTACACACACACACACACACACACACACACACACAATGTGCTATGTTCATGTGCCTTTTAAAAGCAGATTCATTATAAGTTAAGTTCATAAATCTATAATATTTAAAAGTATTGGAATATGCATATATAGCCTTCTTTTATAAACTCCAGTTAATTGTAAGAATTACTCCAAGTTTTAAAAATATGTATTGAGGACCTAGTGTGTGCTGCACATTACCTTGGACATGAGGTACCCAGGAAAGATGATGATCTTCCAGTTGGGAAGCCTATCTTTCAGCAGATCTTTGACATTGTATCATCTGAGATTTTGTCATGCTCTCCTGTTCTGTAGTTTGTATATTATAGTTTGCATGTTGTCAATTTGTATATTGTAGTTTGATTTATATTGGGGAACAGTTCCATAAAAACAACGTGGGACTGTTTCCAGATATAAATCATGTTATTATTTTAAATCTGCCTTTTCAAACCCTTCTCCCCAGGAACACACCACCCCTATTCCCAGTTGAAAATTATCACTCTGGACTCTAGAAGTTCCTGGAATCCCTGGGTTTTGTACAAAGAAGTAAGAGGTCAACTTGGCCACTTGGGGACCTGCAGTAAAAGAGGGATTCTCAAATTGTTATGAACCTAGTAGTCACCCAGGAAGTTTGTCTACCATGCAGTCCCAGGCCTTCCCAGCAGAAAGGCAAATCAGTAGGTCCAAGGGAGAACCCAGGAGATGGTGTTTAACATGCACCCCAAGTCATACTGACACAGGAATTCATGAAGCACGCCTTGAGAAATACCACTCTCAAAGGTTGGAGATCAATGCAGTGCCCTACATTTATTGAACACCAACCCAATACGCAGCACTCTGGCACTTCAGGGGATGTGGTAAGTCCCTTGCCCCAAGGAACACATAATTAAGTCTGAAAGACTTAAAAAACATAAGAGTGGTAACTGACTATACATGCAGAATAAAATCAATAAAAATTAGTGCCCAAGATCCTAAGACCCTAAGGGCTGTAAGTTCAGAAAAGCAAAACAGCTACATGAGAAGTGATTGCAGATGGCTTTATGGGGGAGTGGAGTCACTTAGGCCTAACCTCAAACGATACCTGTTATTGTAAATAGAAAAATGGAATAATCTGGAGCAGAGAGCAAAGGAGATTTATCTCAGAGCAGTTGGCCACAGTGTGTTTAGAGGTGGAATACAAAGAGGCCCATTTGGGCTGGGCGCAGTGCGCACACCTGTAATCCCAGTGGCTCGGGAGGCTGAGATAGGAGGATCCTGAGTTCAAAGCCAGCCTCAGCAACAGTGAGTCACTAAGCAACTCAATGAGACCCTATCTCTAATTAAAATACAAAGCAGGGCTGGGGATGTGGCTCAGTGGTTGAGTGCCCCTGAGTTCAATTCCCGGTATCAAAAAAATAAATAAAATAAAAGAGGCCTATTTGGTAAAGCAGAGTCAGGCCAAATTGTGGAAGGCCCCTAGTGGCTGGCCAAGAGAATGGGACTTCATAGAGTGTGGGGGTCCACTGGGAACTGTTAAATAGGAGCATAGTAGGCTGAGGTCAGAATTATTAAAGAACTATTCTGATAATTAATCACAGTGAGTATTTTTGGAATGAAATGGCAAAAAAAATATAATGGAGACAGAGCACAACAGAAGAAGAAATAAGAATGGTTTGGAAGAGTTTCCCCACAACAGCCTTTCCCCCAAAGAATAAGCAGGCCATGACAAAACCTCTATTTTACTTAAAAGGACACAGCAGTACTCATATTCTTTCTTTCTTACATTCATGATTAGAGATGCTAACTTGAAAGAAGCCACTAAGGAGGGAGATGGTGATAGGAGTAATCAGGGACATACAGACAGAAGATTTTACCCAGGCTCAGAGATAAGAAAAAGTGACTATGGGGTGGGGAAGGTAAGGAGATGAGAACCACAACACCCAGCCCTGTTTGGAGTGTTATCCGTAGGACTTTGCTCACCACAGCTAGAATTCGATACACCCCTTTCCATGAAATAGGGCCACAAACCCATCAAGAGCAATCTCAGCAAATGACCGCCCTGGCTCCTCGGGAATACTTGCTAAGACTCTTACTGGAATGGGACCATTGTCATTGTGTAACAGTTACCAGTCAGATATGTGAACTGTGCCTTCTATTTAGAGAAAATTATCCCAAAATCTAAATTAGAAGAACAAGTTTTAACTAAGGTTTTAACTAAGGTTTGTTAGGCAACTTTTGCTGCATTACAAATCACCCCGAAACATAGTCACTTGAAACACTACATCACTTCTCACAGTTTTGTGGGGAAGTGGGGCCGTTCTGTTCCATCAGCTTGACTGAGCTGTTTAAACAAGAACAGCCTCAATGTCATGGCTAGCAGTCAGCTCAATGTCCACTGAGGTGGTTCTCCTATCCTTCACTTGGTCTCAGGGTCCCAAAGCACGGCAGGAGAACAAACCACAGTGACTGAGCACCTCACCAGTTTTGGCTTATGCTGCATTTGCTGTTGTCCTATTGGCCAAAGAAAATCCCCTGGCCAGACCAGAGTCCACAAGAAGACATGGCCCACAGGAAAAACTCATTTTTCCTCCCACAGCAATGCATGTCTAACCCAGCATGTACCTCCAGAGGGAACAGCAACCATCTAATTAATTCTGCTTAAAGGATCTAAAAGAAGGGTCAATGTTAGGTTTATGCTGTTTGTACCTGATTATGAACATTTGTGCTATTGTGAAAAGAACTCACCAATGTATATAACTAACAACAAGTTTTTAAAAGGAGGAGAGAGGCAGAATAAAGCAGAGAAAGAAGGGAAATAGAGAGGAAGAAGACCTTCTGGGCATATCCAGTGTCATTACTTTGCAGGGATCGATCACTACCAGTTGTACAAAGTCCCTAAACTCTCTGGTCATCTTGTAAAATGGTGTCCTATCTCCCGGACTGGGGCCTGGGACAGACTTACCACAGAGGGAAGTGCCCAGTGTATGTCTGGGATCCCAAGTTTCCAATCCACAGAGTAGTCAATGCTTGGACGGCTGGCCCAGCCTTGGAAAGACCCAAGATGACGACCCAGCGACGCCCCATGCTTAGGACATAATTAATGTGCTGTTAATTTTTTTTTTCATTTACAAAGGATTACCAAAATACCTCATGATTTCCTTCAAAAATGTGACCCTCCCTTTCTCATCTCACTTTTCTTTTCCTGGATCTGGACGTGGTTTCCACTGGCCTAACAAAAACAGTCGTTTCTGCTCATTTTCCTCAACTGGTCTCCATTCCTGGATTTCAAGGAGCCCAGGAAAACTAATGCAGATGGTTGTTGGTAGAAATTTAAGTGACTGCGTCTGCTTCTCCCCAGACCCCTTCAGTGGTGGCTTCTTCTCCTTGTGAGGCCAGTCGCTTCCTTCTTCCCAGCAAACCTCATGGTGTTATAAAAAGCCAACTAACTAAATAATGCTGTAGGAATCTTAATGACTAGGGTCATTTGGCCAACAACATTACACAGTTTTTTCCTCTCAGAATTCAAGCATTCAAATTTACAAATACCCCATCCAATTCAGAATTTAATTACCACTGTTCAAACTTTAAGAACTTTCTCGTTTCAATTATATAAAATGGGAAACAATGAACTGCTGCACAGCGATGGTGGGTTGACTTTTTTTTTTTAAGGGGGAGCAGGAAAGTGGCATAATTACTGTCTCTTCCTGATAAAAATCTCTATTGTGGACTGGCCATGTCTTGACCAAACATCCCTAAATCACCCAGGACAGTTTTTTTCCGTATGTATCATCACTAAGAATGAAGCTAACCTGTGATTGGCCCTGAGGTCTGAGTGAGCCTCACAGAATGTGGTTCCGGCCTGATAACTAGGTAGATGCAAGCTGTGACCGTGGCAGAGAGCACTGGAGAGAGCCACTGTCATGGAAAACCCAGGGCTTAACAATCACCATCCACCCAAACAAACTTGGGGCTAATCTGCACCATCTATTGAATGAGGAGAGGGAATCGGAAGGGCCAGCACCTTTGGGACTTTCAAGTGACACCACCCAGGACTTCTCCTGCCCCGTATGGAAGGCCAGCCTGCAGAGACGGGAACTGGCTGCTGAGAAGCAGGGCTGGGAGCAAAACCTTCCTTCAAAAGAGCCCTACCTGTAAGGGAGATGTCTCTCCTGAAATCCTTAATGGGTTCATGGTAGTGGTTCTCTGAAAATCCATTTCAGGTGCCTCACCATCTGGTCCATTGTCTTTAATGATTATCTTTAAAAACAAAAACAAATGTAGTTTTCTTTTAGTGTCCCAAATCATTGTGTTAAATAGGAACTACCCACCTACATCTTAGGTAGTTCTTATAGTAAGCCTGATTTTTGTGTTAGCAGGAAAGAGAGCTTGTCACCACCACCACCACTCCCACACACAAACACACACACACTCACACACACACACACACACAGAGAGAGAGAGAGAGAGAGAGAGAGAGAGAGAGAGAGAGAGAAGTTGAGCATCCCTTAACCAAAATGCTTACCACCAGAAGTATTCCAGATTTCAGAATTTTGCCAATTTTGGATTATTTGCATAATGACATATCTTGGGGATGGGACCCAAGCCTAATCATGAAATTCATTTATAGTTCATACATATCTCATACACGTAGCCTGAAGGTAATTCTATACAATATTTTTAGTGTACATGCACTCTGACTACAACTTGTCATAAAGGAGCGGATGTGGCATCGTGTTAGTGCTCAAAAAGTGACCAAACATCCCTAAAGCCTTCCATACAGGGCAGGAGAAGTCCTGAGTTGGGTCACTTTGGGGCTGGGATACAGTTCAGTGGTAGGTGTTCACCTAGCATGGGTGAGACCCTGGGTTCAATCCCGAGTACCCACCCCACCTCCCCACAAAAAAGTTGAACTTTGGAGCACTTTGGATTTCAGATTTGGAGATTGGGAATATTCAACATCTATGTGCACACATAGAGTCCTTGGTATCAGAGAGGGATTGATTCTAGGAACCCCTTCAGATACCAAAAGCTGTGGATACTCAAGTCCCTCATTTAAAATGTCTTCATAGCTGGGCACTATGACACCTGACTTAGGAGGCTGAGTCGGGGATCGCAAGGTTGAGGTCAATCTCAGCAAACTAGTGAGACCCTAAGCAACTTAGGGAGAAACTGTCTCAAAATAGAAAATATAAAGGGCTGGGGATGTAGCTCAGTGGTTAAGGGACCCTGGGTTCAATCCCTAGTAATAAATAAATAAATAAGCAAGCATAGTATTTACATATAACCTAGAAACATCCACCTGTCTACTTTAAATCTTCTGAATTTACTTACATTATCCAATATAATGTAAATGCTATGTAAATAGTTGCTATGCTATATTGGTAGGGAATAAAGACAAGGAAAGTGACTATATTTGTTCAGTATAGATGCATTTTGTTTTAAAATATTTTTAATCTGCATTTGGTTGAATCTAAAGATGAGGAACCCACAAACAGAGAGAGCCAACTACATATTTTTGTGTACATTATCTACACACATGTGTATAGTATACGTACTCTATAAAGTGACATCATCTAAAATATGTGTGTGAGTAATGATACATATCTCATTATATCCCTAGCATCATTTCGAATGGGCTCCACCTCTTCACCATAGGCAGCTGCGCTTAGGTGCACATTGGGAATATTGGGGAGGGTTGTATGTCCACCCAGCCTCCTCTTTGGCAACAAAGAATGTTGTCCTACATGAAACTGGTGTCTGGGAGGTACCCCCAGTTTCATGTAGGACAACATTCTTTATGTTGACCACTAACGCCTAAAGCCCTAAAAATTGTTTACCCTTAGCAGCATGCTGTTTTGGGTTTGTGGATGGCATGGGATTGTTGTTAAGGTCTGTGTGCCAACTGAAAAAAAAATCCATCTTTGTTTTTATGCTGGAATTCAATTCATACTTCTTCACATCCACAATCTCAGCTTTTGTTCTTTTTTTTAAGTTGCCATGACACCCCTCTCCCCCCATTCTTCACCCATCATTAGTATTATGAGGTTTTCTGAAGGCTGAACATTTTGTGTCCAATTTATACTTTTTTCCCCCCAGAAAAAGATTTCTATTTACCCAAATCTAGAATTACCATGGCAACTATCAAGAGTTCCTAAAATGTAGGTTGCTTTTGCTGCCCACAGTCTACTGCACAGTCACCACAAATGGCCACAGAGGTTGCGCAAGAATGACATCCTGAGAGCCGCCCAGCCCAGAGCCACTCATTTCTTTCTGTTCTAGTACATCTTGGGAGAGACTGAAGAGCAAACCTACAAGGACAATAAAATTGTAGGCACAGACTCCCTTCACTTCACAGACAGGGAGTGACTCTCCAGTGGCCCTGTGTGCCTGGTCAGTGGTGCAGGGCACAGGACAGGAAGTGCTGAAAAACGGAACAGGAAACAGATGGGAGACATGATCTCTCAAAACTCCAAAAATTCTGAAAAACCTCAGACCAGCCTGTTTGCAGGAAGATTAGGACAAAACATATCTGTGTGTTCACCAAAGAGAGGCCAGCAGAGCAGGCGCAGCAGGGGGTCCCCGTCACATGTCACATGGGCTCCAAATCCCAGTGTGGGCTGCAGCTCAGCCACAGGGAAGGGAAGTGAGAAATCAAGACAATCACTGTGTCAGTTGGGGACAAAATGGGGGGGCGAGCGGTGGTGGTGGTGGTGACATCCAAACAGTGGTTGTCTCAACCCTAGCACCAGTGACAGCCGAAATAACTGGGTGGAGAACACTTCTTGCTTCACTAAGAATTAAAAGGTCCTCAGAGGTCTTTATTTACTAAGAATTAAGTCCATGATGATGACCAAAGGAAAAGGACTCAGTTTCCCTCCTCTGCAGCCTTTAGAAAGGGAGCCCAGTTTGGGTTCAATGGGTTAGGGCCATTTTCAATGACCCCAATGCAGATACATCAAAGAATCTAAATAGCATCTTTAAAATTCACCCCAAGGTGCAATAATTTGTTTAAAAAAAAAAATTATTCTGACGTCTGAGTTCCAAGCTCTGGGAGAAACTTTCCTGGTGGGAACAGACATCCAGGCCTGGAATTTTCTTCCCTTGGCTGGTTTGGCAAGTGGGGGAGGGGTGGACTCGCTCCCTAACAACCAGAAAGTTGAACCTGCTTCCTGAGAAGATGCTAAAACCTGACCATCCAGCTGACCTCCCCTAACAAAGCCTGATAGCAAAGCCATCCGGAGATCCCAGACACCCCTCCCCCTTCCCAGCAACTGCATTTCCCTTGTGACCTTGCTCAGCCTGTGGTCAGGAAAGAGCCTTTGAACACATCTCCAGAGCTGCAGCAATTAGAAGGGCTTTGATTACCCAGCTCAGCTGGTCCTCCCTTCTCTCTATTACTCTTCTCCCCTCCCCCAGCCCCTTCATGTGCCTCCTTTACCTCAGCCTAGGCAGATTTTTTTTTTTTCCCCAAGCAACCCATTTTTTTCTCTTTTCATTTTCGTATAGCATCCTAAACCCCAAGATGCGGTTAACACTAATCCTGATTTGTTTAGGGTTTATCTGCATTATTAATTCCAATCACTGGAAGGAAAAAAAAAAGTACTACAGGCCCCAGTTTGTGTACAAAGTTTGGGTGTCTGTGAAAAGATCCAGCGATTCCTGAGAAACATATTTTCTTTCGATATCTTTTAAATCCAAACAACTTTCTTTTCTAGTCTGAAAATATTCCTTGGGATGGGACCCATCCTTAACCATTTCATTTATTATTATTTCTCTTCCCCAGTCGATATCCTTTGAAGCTGCTTCCTACATTAATCTGGACTTAATATGGATTTAAACATTTACAATGGAAAATAATTTGAGTTGAAAAAATAATCTCCCTTGATAAAGCTAGCAAACCCCCCACGACTGTCACCATCTCTGACAGCTAGGAATGGAATGAGATCCTTGAATATGCATATTGAAGAAAATTAAAAGCAAAGACTAGCGGGGTACATGTTATATTTCATATTTGTCAGCTGGAATTGAGTGATATCCAGAGTCTTGACTTGTTGTTTGAATAAATTCATCATCGTTCAGGACATCCGAAAAGTTATTTGGTGCCCATGATGTACTAAAAATACCTTGTACTGGGGTGAGGAAAGGCTGTCTGGGGGTGGGGAGTGGGAGGTGGAGGCAGAGGGGAGCCAGCACCCTTCCCACAGAAGGGCTTTCCAGTAACTAATAGGACTGTAGGAGGCTGAGATTCCCACCCCCTTCCATCTCTCCACTCCACCCCTCTCCCCTTTTTACATTCTTCAGTCTCTCAACTGGTATAATCTTAGAATAGAAATTCCACATTGCTTGGGGCAGGCCTCTCCCCCACCCCCACAAGGCCAGTTTTATCAAGTGAAC
Organism: Urocitellus parryii; assembly: GCF_045843805.1. NCBI lineage: Eukaryota > Metazoa > Chordata > Mammalia > Rodentia > Sciuridae > Urocitellus > Urocitellus parryii. Next base: position 1,489,041 of record NW_027551766.1, read on the forward strand.
TGATTCTGTGAGATTGGAATATGTTCATGAGAATTTACAGGAATTCTGATTATACCTCCAAGTTACATTGTGAGACCTACATGTGTTTTGATTTTTTTAAACACTTTTTTAGTTGTTGATAGACCTTTATTTTATTTATTTATACACAGTGCTGAGAATCAAATCCAATGCCTCACCCATGCCAGGCAAGTGCACTATGGTTGAGCCCCAGCCCCAGCCCGTGTTTTGATTTTTAAGGGACTCACAGAATAAAACTAGATAACATTGAAATAGTGCCTCTCCAGGGGTGGCAGATACGTGGCATGGATGCCATTACTCTCCATTCTTCTACCTATGGCAGACATCACTAATGGACTTCAACATTCTTCCCCACTGAACAGGAGGTACCTCTGGATGCTGACCTCAGACTCAACCAGCCACACCTTTCCTCAAGGCCTTCCTCCAACTTGCCCCTAACTGGCTCACCTCCTGCATCTGTCCAAAGGCCCCACATGTTCTCACTGTTACTTGGACTCCTGGACATTCTCTACACATGGGATTTCTTTGCCATAAGGGTGGCTCTTCCAGTCATTAACACCTCCTTTTCCCCTCTGAGACACCTGTCCCAATTAACCAGCTCTCACTTCCCTCGTGTGCCCACCACTTTCTGTTTGTGTTATCCATTTTAATTCCACTCACCCCTCTCCAAAGGAATGCAAACTCATCATAGGAATTTTATAAAATATACATATTTATAAAAGTAGAAAATTTAAATCACTTATTACTTCCCTTAGGAGATACATATTGATGTATAGACTTCCGATTCCTTCTGTGAAATATTTCTGGGTTTTTATCTTAAAAAAAAAAGTACCCTTACAATGGGTGAATTTTATAGTTTGTATGTAAACAATACCACCTCAATAAAGTCATCATTTATAGATTACACACAGGAAAGAGTATACAGAGGGTGCATCTCAATTTTACATGCATTTTTAAACAAAAATAAGTTTCATATTTTGTGCATTCTATTAAAAGTCTGTAAACTTTGTAATCAGTAAAGTTTTAGATACTAAAGCATGTAGTTAGTTGAACAACCTTAGATATACATAAACCTTGAGATATATATATATAACAAATAATATAGATAAACTAATATAGATATTATATATTTCTATATTTCCAGTATTACAAAGCATCTCAATGTGTTCACCTGTTCTTCTTTAAAATATTAACAGATTTATTGAAGAATAATTTGTATACCAACCTATTCACCCACTTAAAGTGTACAATTCCATGGTTTTTATTATGTTCACAGGGTTATATAACCACTGCCCTATTTAATTTTCAAACATTTTCATGACCCCAAAGAGAAATCCTATTCATGCCCTCTTCAAAACCTCTCAGCCCTAGCTAACCACTAATCTTTTTGTCTCTATGAATTTTGTGTTGTGGGGATTTCATATAAAATGGAGTCATTGGATATGTGGTCTTTTGTGACTTAACCTGATGTTTTCAAGGGGCATCCTCCTATAGCATTTTTTCACTTTTTTATTGCCAAATAATATTTCATTGCAGTTGCTCTTTCTGTGTAAGAGTTTCTGTTTTCTCTTCGTTTTCTGTGTGTTTATTTCAATATTTTACTGATTTGGGTAGTGTTCACATCTCCCATCTGTGTATACTTTAGTTGTGCCAGGGATGTTTTTTCATAGAAATGTACTGAATTTATGAAGAAATCCAGTTCAGTTCAGTTCAATAGATGTGTACTGAGTATTGAAATGTGCAAGGTTCTTTGTTAGAAAGGGCTGGAGATACAAAGGTGAATGGCCTCTGTCATCCAGGCATTTATGATCTATTTACATGAAATCAAGAGAGCAAATCATCCATAATACTATAATATGCTTGGCTTTTAATTATCTTTTAACATATTATTTGGATGTAGATACATGCATGTTTTTCAAGTTTGCTTCATGCATTTTTATATATATTTAGATCATGCTATTCTTTAAGCTGCCCCAAAACAGAAACTGTATGTTTTGACTGTTTTCTATTTTAATAACATACTGAAAATTATAGCAACTACCATTTATTGTATTTGTTTTACTTGATATGCAAAACAGCACATTACATAGGTATTGTTATTTTCATTCATTGATGAGGAAACTGAGACTCAGAGTGATAAGGAGACTTGCTGGTGAGGGGCAGGGGCAGGATTGGTCCTAGGGCTATCTTACTTCAAAGCTCATACAGTTGACCACTAGCCAAGTAGCCCCCAACTATATGGAGGACTGTCTAAACTGATGGGGGATGATGTTTTCTGCCTGTCACTCCAGCCAGAAGCTCTGCTTCTTGGTCTGGGAGACTTGAACCAGTTAATGAGGTGGAAAGATGAAGTCAAAGAGGCCCTAAGCCTTCATCAGTGGCATCTGTAGTTATGTTCATTTTGATATTGTATTGACAGTGGTAGAAAATGTTACTCCCCAAAGAGTTCCCTCTGCTTGGAACCAGAAACCATGTAAAAGTGTCATCTTGGAAGCTACCATTTTGGAATCAAGCTATAGAAAAAGCACTTAGAACAACTTAGGGACCAATTGACCCAGCCTGTGCCATTTGGCAGTAACATGTTTGATGGCAGCCATTGAAAACTTGGGCCTCTAGAACTGTCCAACCACTTTCCAAAGACAAACTTGACCTTATCCTCGGTTATCTTCAACAGTAAGGTAGGTTACATCTGTGAATCTACCTATCACAAGGAAATCATTCAGTTAATATTAAGTAATAATTATTGTTCCTTTCACATTCATTGATGGGATAAAATCCTGGTAAAGAGCCTTTAAGGTCCAATTGCTTTGTAGGCATTGAAACCAAACTGCTAGTTGAAAAATTAATTATGGAGCTGATGGAGATGGAGGAGTAGGAAATTGTTTTGAACAGGAGTATCACTCTGAACTCCATCTAAGATGCAGGATACTAAACACCAACAGAAATTGCTGGAAAAGGCTGGAAAAGAGAAGGCCAGCCACGTGGCTGGCACTGAATGACTTCTCTTAGCCATCACCTTGGCACACAACGTACATGTCAAACGAGGGACCGACAGAATTATTTAACTCAGAAACAGAAATGTTCAGAGACACTTAGAACAATGTGCAGATGATCTCTAGAGCACAAATGAAGGCCCAAAATATTAAGAAAAGTAATTACAAGATTATTAATATCTGTATTAATATCAATGTTATATTAAGGTAATTGGTAGGAAATAATATTAATATTAATGTTCACATAGTTAATAAATAGTTATAATAACCATTAATATCTGTGCTGATTCATATCATTAAAATTAAATACATAATTAAAATAAAATACCAATAATAAAATATCAATAATTATTAACATTTCCTCAGCACTATTTATGAGCCAGGTCTTATATCAAGTGAAATGTGTATATATCTGTAAATAGAAGCTATATAATCCTTATAGCAGATTGTGAAGCAAATACAATGACCCTCTTCATTTTGGGGTTTGAGGTTTTTGCAAAAGTGAGGATTGAACCCAGGGTTGCTCTATTACTGAACTACATTCCCACCCCTTTTTTTAAATATTTTATTTTATTTTGAGACAAGGTCTTGCCAAATGGTCCAGGCTGATCTTGAACTTGTGATCCTCCCGTCTCAGCCTCCAAAGTAGCTGGGATTATGGGTTTGTACCACCGCACCTAACTTACCCTCATTTTTAGGAAATGGAATCATACAGAAATTAAGTCACCTGCCCAACATCCCACACTTAGTAGTAATTTTTTTTAAAAGGGATTTGTCAGGTATATGCAGACTTGCTGTGACATTTATATAATCTCTTAAGGGATCACTGAGTTTCTAGGACTTTAAGGAAGTATTCAGAGATGATCCAATTCATAGTTTTCATATAGCTCTATGGAACCATGAGAGTTGCTTCAGAAGTCTACCAGTAAGTGTTTGTGTCTAACAAGGAAAAGTTTGGGAGATCTCTGTTGCCTGTAGCTGCTTCATATGTTGTATTTGCTCACAATATTTTTACCTTTAAACAAAAGAGAGAAAGAGTGTTCCATTGGTGTAAGTCAGGAGCTGGCACCTGTATTCTATACAGAGCCAGGAGGTAAATATTTTAGCCTTGTGGGCCATACCATCTCTGTTACAACAATTCAATTTGCTGTTGTGGTACAAAAAGAGCCATGGACAGTAGGTTAATGAATGAGCAAGTCTGTGTTCCAATAAAATTTTATTTGCAAAAGTAGAAAGTAGGCCAGACTTGATCTGCAGGCCATAGTGCACTAACTCTGATCTCAGTCATGTCTTTGCCCAAGTAGAGTTTGCCTAAACCTCCTAAATATATGATTATCTGTTGCTCACAAAGAGAGAAGCTACATTATCCAAGACCCCATATTTATTAATGCCCATCATCAGAAAACTGATACCACCATTTAAGAAAGAATGAAACAAATGTGTGTTTTGAATGTGGACTTTGGTGCCAGGCACCCCACCAACAGTTCTACATCTAACTTAATCTCCATTGTTGCTGGGTGGATGTCACGACTTCCTAAGACAAAGAAGGAACCGAGGATTGAAGGTGTGAAAATGGTATCCAGAGTCAAGCTAACATCCCACCACCTGCCATCTCCCCATACCAACATGGCCAAAGCCACACTTGTCCTGTCACCTAAAGCAGTGGAGGGTCATGGATGCCAACCCAGTATGGCCTTTGCCAGTAGAAACCAACTTCACTCTTCCCCAAGATGCTTCACTAACTCTGTCACATAGAGACTGAAGTACCAGTACTCCTGGTTCTATCTGGGATTTCCCACGCCACCTCACAAGACAGGAACAACCTTGCAATTTCTATACTATTCTTTCATTTGTGGTTTCTGGGCATTTACTCTCTGTCTTAACAGGCTGCATTGGGAGTTTGCAGTTGCTTGATGATCCTCCTCATGATCCATCTGTCTTTTATAAAAATTGGTTTCCATCTCTGTTTTAGTCACTATTTTGCTGCTGTGACTTAAAGACCCATTCAGAGCGACTATAGAGGAGTTTATTTGAGGGCTCATGGTTTTAGGGGTGCTAGTCCAGAGAAGGCCAGCTTCATTGGTCTGGGTTCGAGGTGAGGCTGAACATCATGGCAGAAGAATGTGGCAGAGGGAAGCAACTCACATCATGATCCGGAAGCAGAGGGAGATCTCCACTTGCTTGAGCTTTTGGGGGACGCCTCACATCCAAACCATTAACAATCTCTACACTTCATTTTCCATCTCCTGTTTTCATCAGTCTTGAATTCATACTATACTGGGAAATTTTGGAATACAAAGTCTTGGGTAACCTTCTTTTCTTCTAATATTTATTGGCACCACTAGCCTGGTTAGAAATCCAATTTCTTACTCCACCTTGGCATATTTTGAAATTTTGAGGCTGGGATATTGATGGAATACTCAGTCTCTTCCAGAATATAATCACTGCCTTCTTTCAGGTTCCCCCCAAATCCCTTGGACCTGAAGGACCTCTTATGAATTCACTCTGGATGGGTTTCCTTTCAAGAACCAATCAGCCCCATTGGACTGGCCTCAGGAGGTTGGTACCAATCCAAAAGTCAGTGACAATATGGCCTGTAGTGGCTCTTGGTTCCAGAAAAAAATCTATGTCCAAGAGCCACGGCTGTCCACCTCCACAACAGAATGGTAATCCAGCTGCGTGTGAAACAGAGGAGAAATCCATCATATGTGGGAAAACTCAGCCATCAATAAGCCACTCTGCAGGCCTTCCAGTTGGGGACCAACCACAGAATTGGCTCTCCATCAACAATCAAACAGTCTTTAGCTATGATCAGCCACTTCCATCACCTCTGAGACTGGCAGGTTTCCAATAAAGCCAATAGCCCCCTCCCCTAGGGTAAGGTCCTCAGCGGGAGGCCACCATTGTCTTTTAGCCCAGCAATTTGACAACAGTGTTAGCTTACACTCTATTAGCCAGCAGCTACACCCTGACCCCTGACCCTGACATTGACCTGCCACAGCCCTCTCCTGAGGTAGACTCTGATCTTTTGAGGTGGCCCGCCCTGCTAGTTAGCACAAGAGAAGGCCCCTTCAGGACTGTGCATGCTCTCTGGTCACCCCTGCTCCCAACAGGATGCTAAAGGCTCAGAGTACAGAAACAAGCCAGAGTTGAACCCAAGATGGCAAAGGTGAAAGTTCAGACGCATATCCATCAGCAGCCTGTCACCCAAGGACAACGTTGAAAACTATGGAAGCTTTCAGCGCAGGGATAGCCCTTGTCTCCAGACAGTTCTGTGACTTAATGGAAAAGACATATCAAAATATGGCTTACAAAATACAAAATAATGGACTGAGATGTACATTATATGAGGGTGTTAGATTGCAATGTACTTTACAGTGGGGGAATTAGATTGAAGTGTTATGCCGGGGTAGTTAGGGTGAAATATGGATTACCCTACGAATGTTAGCTTGAGATGTGCTCTATAACACAGTTGTTAAATTAAGATGTGCTCTGCAGTGCAGGCATTAGCCCGAGACGTGCATTATAGCAAAGTTGTTAGGAGAAGATATGAGTTCCACTTTGGGAGTAGGGGATAGGAGAGAGGAAAACCACCTTGAGCTGCATGTCGTTCAGGTTACCCGATGTCTTCTGCATCAGGTGGATGGCAGAGGTTTGAATGGAGGGAGCAGGAAAGAACTCGGAGCGTAATGTTTTTTCCCTTCTTTCTTCCCAGCCAAACAATCTGCCATTCCCTACTTTTCCTGTTAGGGCCTTAAAGGCCTCCCCCATCAATAAAAACATTAGCTCACTAAACAGCCTGATGGCTTTTCCTTCCCTGGCTTAACCCTTTGGGAGCTGGGGTTTCCTTTGGATTTGTAAAGATATTGATTCCAGATAATGTTTGCCTTTCTAACTCTCTCTTCCTTCGACTTGATGGATAGGTTCAGGGCTACATCTCGGCAGCCAACTCACCGCAGCTACCCAGGGAAAGGGGACTGGAGAGCGTAGGCGAGAGCTCAGTAGTTAACACCGCTTGAATCCTTTCCCTGGGATGGACAGGCTCAGGAGAGGTGGGAGGCTGCAGTCACTTTAAGTCAGCCTAGATTTCACTTTCAGTTTTCCTCCTGGTGGTCCTGATTCCTCCACCAATATTTCCTCAGCTCAACTTAGAGGGTTTTATAATTTATAATCAATATCAGATGCCATCTTGGGATTGGTTGCCCTGAGCTGCATTCTTAAAGACTCCATTTCCAGTGAAAGAATGGGTTCTTCTACAGCACTAGCCACACGAGTGAATTTCAGGTAGCTGTCGTTCAGCTTGTGACACTGGCCAACCTGGGGGACGGCTTTAATAAACTTTTGCCCCAGATACAAATCTCATCCAAGAAAAATAAGCAAGGAGGAGATGGGAGGGTCATCTCACTCATTAGCTGCTTGGCCTTCAAAGGTTCACCGAACATCGAAAACAGTAGTTTTTTTTTCCTTTCCTCTCTTCCTTAGCTCGGAAGATAAAATTTCCAGCCTCCTGGAGTCTAGCCTCAAGCGACTGGATGGTGTCCATCTTGGCTGGAGTCAGAGAGGTGAGCTTCAGATCTCTTGTTTGTCGTGAAAGAAAATGCTATACTAGGTGAGTTAAAGCAGTCGAAGAGACCAACCTGGCAGACAAGGACACCAAACAAAATCAAAACTTTCAAATGAAATTGCAGCATCACCAAACACCTCCACATTATTCCTGAGGTTCCTGGGAAGAGCCCAGCAGCCATCTCTAGCCATGTATCAGGCCGTCTTTCTCTAGTTAGAAAAGCCAGTTTGGTGCAGGACTGTGCCATTTACCTTCCATGGCTGAGCTTCCTATGGGCAAAACACAGTGAATATAAGAGGAATACTGGGTCCAGATGAGAAGGCAGCCCCACCCACCGGCCACCGTCCTGGCCAACTGTTCCCACTCCCATTTCTGAGTGCTTCCTGGTGTGTGTTCTCATTTCTTGGTGTCCATTCCTGCCTCATTTTCTGACATCACATTTTCTTTAAAAATAGGCTGTTGAGAGCTATTTCTAATCTCCGTCAAGGGATATGTCCAACCAGACTCCCACGGGATGTGGGAATGAACTTAAAATCAATCCTGGAGAAGAAAGGAAAGAAAGGGGGTGGCAGAGGGTTGGCCTATTCCCAGACTCCGTTTTTAAACAAACCATCTACTGGGTCAAGTGAGATATTTGGGGGCTTCTCCCTGTGAAAGGAATGACAATAGGTTCTCCTTAAACACCGCCTAAAACTCCACCTCAAAAAAGAGAACAGATAGTGTGAGAGTAGGATCTGGGCCACCTAATAGTCAGGAGCAACTCTGGGATCTGTTCCAACCCTACTCAGTTGGGCCTTTCTCAACCTCAGTTTCTCCATCCATAAAATGGTGATGGGAATAGTGTCTACCCTTACAGGGATATTGTGAATAAGAAATAGGATAATGCATGCAAAAAGCTCAGTCTCTTGACTGCCACAGAATCATCTCTCAATAGACAGAGCTGTTAACTTTGTCATTTAGCAGCATACAAACAACTAGTTGGAGAAAGGTACCCACTCACTGTGGGCTCCCATGGCACTGACCTGCCACATACAGCAGCCCCCCCGCCCCCGCCATGCTCTCATTAACCCATCTGGTTTTGGAATCAACTGTACCTCTTAGCTTCACTCCTTTATGAGACTACTATGTATAAGGATTTTCTTTGTATAGGAAGAAGGTTGGCCCTGCCAATGAGAGGAGAGACAGATCATAAGGGCTCACTGATGGAATACCATCCCCTCTGTACTCATTGGGAACTAGTCGTGATTGTATTTCAAAGGTAGCAGTTCTTCTCCACTGCAGTATTGGCGTGCAATCCATAAATAGGACCTAATGTGATCCGACAGGCCTGATTTCTCTAGATATATATTAAAACAACATGCCCACTGCCAATGGCTCAAAGGTCCTGACCTTTAACCAGGACTTATGACATAAGGCAACCTGCCCAGGAGAGCAAGCAGGCAGAAGGCCAGAGGGACAAGGTCATCTACTAATGAAGTGTAATGAAGTGGTCAGCATTGAGTTTCTGTCACTCCGCTGGTTAAGAGGAAACGAAGAGGGAGGTTTAAAAAAAAAAAAAAAAAAAAACAAGAACATTTAAGAAACAAAGGGAAGGACTGCATTGAAGCTAATACTCGGATGGTGAATTGATACTGTCAGAAAGTGGGGTAATAATTCACAGCCTGAACCTTCACTGTGGACTCGTTTAAGTTCACCTGCTGGACAGGGGCTGGTAGAAAGAGCATTTGCAAGAACACCCTGCTCCTTAATTCAAATCTGCTCCAGACTCTCAGCCAGGACTGAGGTAAAAAGCGCAGGCATGGAAGTGGATTCCAGACTGATGCTCCCTGTGCTTGGGTAACTTTCTCCTGAGCCATGGGTCATCATCCAGAGAACTGGAATGACTGTGGTATTTACCTCCAAAGAGGTTTGAGGATTAAAGGAGAAAATCTATTTAAAGGAGTCAGCACAGTTCTTGGCACAAAATGATTGTACAAATGTCAGCAATTATTATTGTTATTCTACACAGTGATAATCCTAGAAAGCATGAATTGGTTTTTAAATAGATAATAAATTGGGTATTGTAGATTAAGAACTCGGTTCACTTTGTATGAGGTTTCACAGTGCCAATCTTGAATGTTTTCCACTGGTGGAATGATTCAAACTTGTGTGTGTGTTGGGGGGGTGTATGTTCCTGAGGATTGAACCCAGGGGTGCTCCACCACTGGGTCATATGCCTAGACCCTTTTTGTTGTTTTGTTTTTGTTTTTGTTTTTACCATCCTCCTGCCATTTTTTGCCATCCTCCTGCCTCGGCCTCCTGAGTCACTGAGATTATAGGCATGCATCACCATGCCCATCTATGGTTCAAACTTTTGAACCATTTACCCAGTCAACAAACATTTATTGAAAACCACTGTAGTATGTAGATCCTGCACATGGCATTATACTGAATCAGAATTGTTCTTGACTTGGTTCTTCACAGGCTTGCTATGGAGGCAGGAACATGGAGATGTAGAACACAAGTTTTAAAAAAATCTTTCCTCTTAGAAACACTTTCATCAGAACCAGATTAGAATCCAGCTCTTGAACATCCCAAGGCACAAAGGTGCAACAGGTTTCATATCCATTTCTTGAGGGATTAAAAAGATTATGTTAATATGTTAAACCTTTTCCATCTTGTTTCTCAAAATGAAGTGGGTTAGTTGTAGAAGCGCTCAACAGGGGTTGAAGACCAGCATGCTGGTCCCACCAGTACCATGGTCTCCCTCAAGCCCAGTAGCCTCTGATGTCTCAGGTTCCAAGGTTATGAAAACTGCTTCGTATTCCCTGTCCACCTGTGCCTCACGAAGGAGATGCATGGCTGAACTGAATGTATTGATCTGAAGAAGCACCTTGAGTGTTCCAATGGGAATGATGATCAAATGAGACTTTCCTAGACTGGGGACAAAGAGCTGTCACCAAGGCATTTAACTCCCTATTCCCATGGTGACCCAGCCAAACTTCTTTCCAGGATTCAGTATATTGGGACATTTAGAGAGTGGGAGATGGAAATGGTGGGAGGAAAAGCGCATCAGCTCATACGCCATTACCCAAAGCTGTTCTCTGTCTCCTTCAAATGAGGTTCTAGCTTTCAGCTTTCCTTTTTCTAATTATAAAGAAGCGTATATCTTTATGCAAGCAGTTTATGAAAGCATCAAGAAAATTATTATCATCCCAAGTTCCACAACCCACAAGTCAACACTGTTAACCTGGATTTCAACCTATCACATGTCTTGGATACATACATATGTGTCTAAGGGTCTTCTTTTATGTCATTGGTATATTATACACACTATCCATAACAATTTATATCATCAGTGAATTGTGGACTTACATGCTCCTTTTCAATAATGGCCTTCCCTTCCAGTGTCGGATGTACCATCATTTATTTAACCTCCTGTTGGTGGACAGCAATATTGTAAGCAATGCTTTAGTGAACATCCTTGTGCTCGGGGAGTCTGTCCAGTTCCTCCTTAGGGTAAACTCCTATATGTTAGAATTGCTAAAGATACTGCCTCCTTCAAACAGTGGCGCACGGAATGAATAAAAGGGCAATGACCAAGACTGGGGTCGTAGCTCAGTGGTAGAGCACTTGCCTAGCACATGTGAGGTACTAGGTTTGATCCTCAGCACCACATAAAATAAATAAACAAAAATAAAATAAAATAAACCAACAAATTAATGAATTAAAGGTATTGTGTCCATCTACAACCAAAAATAGATTTTTAAAAAAGGAGAGAGGCAATCAGCCAAGCTGAAGAGTGCCATCAACCCCAGTGACCTGGGACAATTGCAGAAGCCCCTATCCATTCTTCCATGAGGAGTGAAGAGTGAGCCACAGCCTGAGACCCAGCCCCCTGCCATGATGTCCCAGAGCTGGATGGTTATGTTCTTTCATTTCCCACCTCCTCTTCCCTTTGCCCTGCTCTTTGGAGCCCTTGCACATCAGACATTCCTCTCTGCCCCTGAAGAAGGCACACTTCATCGCCTCCAACCATCAGCAGGTGGATTCTGTCTTGTCTCCAATGGGGGTGCTTCCTGGTGGCTTTCCTCCATCCAGGCGCAGGTTGATGAACTCCTTCAGGGCAAAAGCAGGCACTGGGGCAGCCTGAGCAGCGAGTTGAGTTTGGTGATTACATTGCAATGTTTTAATTTGCCTTTGGGCAAATTCTCATAAGATTTCACGAGAAAATCTCCCATTAGATGTAGTCATTTAATTTAAGAACAGTTGGGAGACGAAGATGAGCTAAGATGACAGATGGAGGAATCCAGATGCACGGCTTAGAGGGACTTGGAAGCACTCTGAGGATTTGGCATCCAGCAAAGCACCATGTGATCTCCACTGCTTGTGTCCATGGACGTGAGACATTGTCAAGAAATCATTGAAATATAAAGATATATTTAGGCGACCAAGGGGGTCTCATTATTTTCTCCTGTTTGTAAAATCATAGCAAGGTCAACTAAAGGCTGGATACTTCCCACACACCCCAAGCCCAGAAAACACACACACACACACACACACACACACACACACACGCACACACACACCCCACAAAATTTGATAGCCTTACAGGAAGGCAAAACAACACAAAATAATAATAATAACAAGGCTTGTTTGAGAGACGTTTCCGTTGGTCCCACTGCCACAAAGAAAACTTCTTAAATTCCATGCTTACTCTGGCCTCCTTGAATCAGATTTTCTGTATATCCTAATTTGGTGTTCATATAATTCAACATCTATTATTGTTTTAGGACCATGGTTATTATTTTAATTATAATTTAAAGCTGCCTAATATACCCAGAGGTCATTTGGGCACCTAAAAGAAATAAATAAAAACAACTTGCCATTTTTAAAAGCAGCATGTTTATTTGGAAGTCCCAAGAACCACTCAACCAAGACATCATACAACCTTCAAATAAACGAAAACGGAAACAAAATAAAATGTCTGTTTTTAATCTCCTTAGAAGGCAAGCAGGAGAAAGCTGCCGTTGACTGGATGTTGGCATGAGAACCCTGGGGAGGATTTCATTACCGAGTTGGGGAATCGCAGCGTATGTCTCCGTGTCCTGGCTCAGTATTGCCATCTGCATACCCCTCCATCCTGGGTTCATAGTCCATGAGCCTTGGTAGGAAGTTTTAGTCAGTAAATAGGTCAGTGTGGCAACGAATTCAGTGGAGAAAAAGACAGAGGCATGCTGGAGCCTTGAAAGGGCATGCCTACTGTCCTGTCTACCCAGAAGGCTTTGAGTGGCTCTCTCCAGGGTAGGTGTCAGTAATGCATCAGCGGGTCTCATTAGCTCGATATTGTAAAATGCAGAATTGCTGAAATATCTAGTAATTTTTTTACATTTAGAAGGCTAAGGACATTTCAAAACAGTTCCGTAATGTACCTCCGTGTGAGCTTCCATAACAGAAAACAGTAAAATCATTTTCAAATCATTGACTGCTTAGTATTCTCCATGTAATCAAAGATGTTGTGGTTTGTTAAGCCACAGAATTATCTAGTGGGCAGGAGGCTCATGCTGCTCCAAGACCTTCTAGCTACACAAGCATGCAAATCTGTCCCGTAGAAGCCACTGGACAAACATAGGCAGGATTCCCAGAGGGAAGCATCACTACCACCTCCCCCAACACACACACACACACACACACACACACACACACACACACTGGGGACTGTCTTCATTGCTGAGATTCTCAGAGGAACCCTCTTTGGGACCCAAAGAACTAGACAGTCATGTTTGGGTCACTCCAAATTCTGAAAATAAGGCTGAGAGTGATGTTCCAGAAAGCTCCTTTCTTATTATTGAAGAAATGAGGAAGAGGGAAAGGAGGGAGGGAGGGAAAAGGAAATTCACTGATTCCCAAGCCCAGTGTAACCTTTTCAGTTTTTCAAGAAAAGGTGCAAATACTGATTTTTTGTTTAATGTAAAATCTTAAATTCTTGCATTTTCACAATCAACTTGATCCAAACACCTGTACTGAGAATAGTGTTTTATTTCTCATGGATAAAATAAAAGTCTTCTACAGGCCATGTTCAGCTCACAGGCCATAAATTTACAGTCTCTAGGAGAGAAAAACCAGCAGCTGGGACCTAAAACATAGTGCAGATTCTACAGGGGGGAGTTCTTTCATTCTAATTCCTGTCTATAAAGGAAAATACATGCTTTTTCTCTCCCGTTCTATCTAATGGCCTGGAACCTAGAATAGCTTTTAGACTTCTCCAGCCTTTTTTTAATTCTCTTTGCAAGTATTGGACTGAATGAATTCTGGATGTACTGAGTTGGCAAGGGCTTATGATTTCTCAGCCTTTTGAGATGGGAATGGATAGATGCATAGAGAGTATTTGTGGACGATGGAAAGCTGTTTTGAAAGACTGCTTGGATAAACTATAATACAGTTTATTGGTTACTTAAGGACATGCTTATTAATTATTTAAGGCTACTATCCTTACAGTATTCCTGGCATTTCATGTTAAACCTATTGATATTCAGAGAGCGTATCAGTCAGTTTTTACTAAGTAATGATGCAATAACAAGCAACCCTTTCATCTCAGTGGCTTTCAACAAAGATAAATTTTTCACTCACAGGTTGGTTACATCTCTCCTTCATTTTATCTTTATAATGTTCTGAGACTGGGCTGAGGGAGCAGCCCTTGGCTTCAAAACATCCTCATGCTACAAGGGAGAAGAGAAACCACAGGATGGCTTTTTAAGCTCTTGTTTAGAAGTAGCGTACATCACTTCCTCTCACATTTTATTGGCAACCAGAATTAGTAGCATGGCCAAGTCTGATGTTGATGAGGCAGAAGTATAACCTTCTCATACTCAGCAGAACAGTCAGCCCTCCACATTCATGGGCTCCACATCTTCACAGTCAACCAGCTGCAGATTAAAAAAATATTGGGGGAAAAAATTGCATCTGAACATGTACAGAATTTTTCCTCGTCATGGTCCCCTAAACAACACAGTATAACAACTCTTTACTGAGCATTCATGTTGTATTCAATATTCTAAGTAATCTACAGATGATTTAAAGTACATGGGGCCAGGCATGGTGACACACAGCTGTAATTCCAGTAGCTCGGGAGGATCGCAAGTTTGAGACCAGCCTCAGCAACTTAGTGAAAAAATTTTAAAAAATTAAAAAAGGGCTGGGGATGAGTTCAGTGGTTAAGTGCCCCTGGGTTCAATCCCCAATACTATATATATATATATATATATATATATATATATATATATATAGTATTGGGGATTTATATATATTTAGTATTGGATGTATGTATACACACACACATATACATTTATATATATATATATATATATATATATATATGTATGTATATATTTATGTATGTCTGAAGATGTGCCTAAGTTATATGCAAATACTATGCTATTTTATATGAGACTTCAGTGTACCAAGAGATGCCTATATTTAGTAGCAATAAAATCTCCACAGAGGGCACTGCCTCAAGGACTTTGGAAGGAAAAAGTTAGAGGGAAGATCTCCCACAGCTACTGCTGGTAAAACAAAGGACGCTCTCAGGCTCGGTTCCATCATTGGGGACCATTGAGGTCATTTGAGGGGTGGTATCTGGAATCAGGCTTCATAGGTTCACATCCTGGCTCTGCCATTAACTAGCTGTCAGATTTTGGAGATGGTACTCAACCCTCTTGAGCCTCAGTTTCCTCAGGTAAGCATACCTGCCTCACAGGAATGGTGGGAGGATTCTGTGAATGAAGACAGACAGGAACAGAGACAGACCAGCATTCAGCACATAATAAGCAGGGACGGTTACTATAGTGATGATGATTGGAAAGCCAAATGATTGGCCCAAATGCACCTCGGCCACCTTCTCAGGAAGGCCCAAACATCTCTGTTATTACCTGAAGTAATTTCTAGCTGTAAGAATCCCATATGAAAACACAGATATTTCTGGGGAGGCTAAACCCTTAAGTCCTTTTTAACTAATATAGGTTGGGGATTACTTTTCAGAGCAAGTCCCAGCAGAAAGGGATCCAGATGAGGGTTGTGAAAAGAGAGTAACAGAAGTTGGGGGACAGTAACCCCAAAAATAAACTTCTCACACCCAAAGGTTTTGCCAGTGGCTACTGTGACCTCCTGTGACTTTCTTCATGAGTGTGTTCAGTGGCCCAGGCTGCCACAGCAGAGCACCACAGGCTGGGTGGCTGGGGAACTCAAACAACAGAAATTTATTTTATAGTTCTGGAGACTGGAAGTCCAAGATGAAGGCATTGGCAGGGTTGGTTTCTTCCACGGAAGGCCTCTCTCCTGGGCTTCTGGATGGCTGTCTTCCTCCAGTGTCTTAATATGGTTGTGTTTGTTTGTTTTGTGGTACTGAGGATTGGACTGAGGGGCATTCTGCCCCTGAGCTACATCCCCAGCACTTTTTTACTTTTTATTTTAAGACAGGGTCTCACTAAGTTGCCCGGCTAAAGTTGATCAAACTTGGTGATTCTCCTGCCTCAACCTCTGCAGTAGCTGGGATTACAGGCATGTGCCACTGGACCCAGTTCATATGGTCTTTAGGTGTGAGGATTTCCTCTCTGCCTAGGGAGCCCAGTCATATTGGATTAGAGCCCACACACATGACCTCACTTTAGTTTAATTACCTCTTCAAATTTTGAATCTCCAAATCAGTCACATTCTGAGCGACTAAGGAAGAAGACTTCAACATGCAAATTTGAAAATTCAGCCCCAAATATTTGGCTCCACACTAAAATATCCAGGAAATGTCCAGACCGTGCCATAAATCTGTGACATCCAAGTCTCTGTGAGTGGGACCCAGGACTAGGAACTTCTTAAAGCCTCCCAGGGGCTTCCCAGGTGCAACCAAGGTTGATCAACCCTGGAACCGCCTACCTGTCACTCAAAGTACCCTAGAGTCTCTCTATCCGTCCAAATTTTACTCTACTGTGGACCTAAATAAACCCTGGTCTGTCCATAATGGTCCAGCTGCACTGACAAGAAAAGGCTCCCTGGCTGACCAAAAAGAGGGGGAGATTTGGGAATGTCCAACATTTGTCTTTCCTCTCCTCCTGATTGATCACTTTATACAATAATAAAACTTTTAAAAGGTTGAACCTGAACTGAGGCTGTGACTGTGACACAATTAATCAAACTCTTAAAGAATCATGTTACATTATGTACTTCAAGCATTGATCCACTTCACTAAAAGTTGGCCTGAAATACAACCTAGATGCAGAATATTGGATCCATAAGAAATGGCCGGGATGCAGTCGATTGTTTTGTGTGTCAGCATGATACGTGGTCCTGCAGCAGACCGGACTGTAAAGTAAGACAAATACCAACACATCAGAGAGGACATCAGCCAGCCCCCAACTTGCCCCAAATTGCTAGGAATGCAAGTACAGAGAAGAGAGGGCTGATTACTGTATGTTCCTCAAACCTGCTATCATGAATCTATGTAATAATAATACCGCTCATCGCAGAGACTCCCAGACTCCTTACCTGTTCTTGAATTAATTACACACAATTCCAAGATTCCTGGCAAAAATTCTTCCCCAGGGAGGCACTTGTTGGAGTTGTCCCTAAATTTACAGTGCACGCCCCCTTCTTAATTCCAAGCCAATAGCAATATCCAGCATCTCAGTGTGATGCTTTCTAGTAAACCAAGCATGTCAACAGCCCCACACTGACCCATTTTTGAGCCTCCCAACTGCCCAATGAGGCCAGGAATCAGGGTTTATGACCCCCATTTTACAGAAGGAGAAACTTGCTGGGGAAGTAATGCTTGCCAACTCATGGAATTCCTGGTAGAACTGGAATACCTGGTTTTAAGACTAAGATCTTCTGGCTTCCAGCGACTCCCTGCCCCAGGCAACTGGGAAGCCACAAAGGAAATCAGATCTTGTGCTAGCCTGAGGCAAAATCGCATTATGGGCAGAGCTCTGTGATGCTTTTCCTCTTCCCCTCTCCTCCAGGCTCTCCTCCCACCCTGGGCTCGCTGAGCTTGGGTCAGGAAGTCTCTCTCTGTGCTCTACTCTTGAAACTGCCCTGTCTTAACTGGCCCTGGCAAAAAATACCATACACACTTGCCCTCAAAGCCCAGGGTCACAAGACCTAGTTGCTTGTCCTTGAACTAGTGACTTAGGCTTTGAGTTTCCTCCTCCATAAATTGGATGGCTTTTTTGTTTGTTTGTTTGTTTTTTACTAAAACCTGCTTCTTAGGGCTGTATGGAATATTATAGGAGCCATGTACATGAAGCACTCAGGCCATATCTAACATTTATTAGGCCCTCAAAAAAGCCATTGTTTTTAAAACCATTTATGTGTAGTTATTAATGATGTAGGGTAGGAGTATCAGCTCACGTCTTCAAGACCCACTATGTAATGCCACATGTTGCCTTCTCAGTACTTCTCATATATTCTTTCATTGAATTCTCAGGACAACCCTGAGAAGTGAGTACTATTATTACCTCACTTTACAGATAGAGAAATCAAAGACAGAGTGGTTAATTAGAGACAGCAAAGTGTACAACGCGGCTTGGAGCTTACGTGGTCTAACTCCAGAACCAAGACTTCTAGCTCTGGCATAGAGCTCCCGTTAGAGGAGAGATTTGCCATTTAAATTTTTAAATTAGAACATCCTTGAATAAAGCTGAAGATATCAAATTTCTTCCAAGAGTGAGTGAGAGAGAGACCACATATATGTAACTTTTGTTACAGCATATTGTTTTAATTGTTCTTTTATTATTGTTATCAATCTCGTACTGTCCTTCATTTATAAATTAAACTTTATCATAAGTAACATAAGTTATACACATACAGAAAAGCCCATAGCATATACATAAGTGTGCTATCCAAGTTCCAAGCATCCATGGGGATCTTGGAATGTATGTTCCCACCTGAATCAGAGGGAACTTCTGCAATGCATTTTTGAAACTCAGCTGTTGACCTGGGCACAGTGGGACACATCTGTATTCCCTGCAACTTGGGAGGCTGAAGCTGGAGGGTCACAAGTTCCAGACTAGCCTGGAAACTTAGAAAGACACTGTCTCAAAATAACAAAAGTAAATAAAGAGCTGGGGATGTGGCTCTGTGATAAAGTATCCCTGGATGCTACCCCAGTATCACTCACACTCACACACACACACACACACACACACACACACACACACACACAAAAGAAATCTTGATATTACAGACTGGTTTGGTTTTATACTGACAGGATTCCACATGAATGAAACAACTCTTATTTTACTCATTATTCTTCTTCCTTACTTACTTTGCATTTAAAAAATCAATGAATATCATGTTTTAAAATGAAACTGTAGGGCTGGGGCTGTAGCTCAGGTATTGTGTCCATCTACAGCTAAAAAATATATTTAAAAAAAAATGATACTGTGAAAACAACCACTTGCTTCGCTCTGTTGTCACGACCCCTGTTCTCAATTTGCTTATCGTCTTAAGTTTGAAAAGATGAAAGAATGGGAGCCACAGCAACATGGGACATAATTAAGTAGCCAAGAAGGCAGGGCTGACTCTGGAGGCTGCAGGAGCACCGCTCTCCTCCCAAACATGGTGTTTCCCCTGAAGTTTTCTTCTTTTCCACCAGGAATTTCCCACTTCCATTATGTGGGCTGGGTCAAGGTACTCACCTTGGGAACTCTCAATGCACTCCCAGCTAATCCCTTCCAGAAGACGTTTCTGGGAAAGCCCACAGATAAATGTGTATGGCCTGTGCAGAATAAGAAAACCCAGCGAAATTCAGAGTGACTTAAGCACTGTGTCCATGCCATGAGAAAGGAATTGGGAGAGCCCTCGCTTCTTCTATGTGCTGGAATTCTGGCCTTCGTCCTCAGAGAGAGTGGAATAGCTGGCAGGGCTCATGGGTTAGATGTTTTCCCTCTTTTTCTGGTTTTGCCTTAAACATGAGGAGGATGGTAATTAAAACCATACTTAAAATATTAAGCCTACTACCTAAAGGAATGAAGTTTATTAAAGTTGCTAAGCATTAAGTTCGGAAACTCAAAATAGTCTGAACACAGCTCCCTCGGCACATACCCAGAATATTGGTTGAGAGGAGCCTGAGCAGAGAGATGGGCGAGTGTGCGTGCACGAACACACACACACACACACACACACACACACACACACACACACACTAGCTCACACATCAATACATTGACCTATCAATAAATTGAATGCATTTCTCAAGTAACTAGCATTTGACAAGAAGAAAGCATAGATGACCCCCTAATGAAGGGACTTAGAAAGCTGTTTCTCAGTAAAATTGTAAAGTGGTCTCATAAGAGCTCAGAGGAAATATGGACCAACACTAGATGTCACTTAACCTCTCTGGGGCTCAGTGCGGGTAGCCACTTTGGAAGGATGAGAGAAAGGAGGAAAGAGAAACCTAGCAGAGAAACAGATACTTGGTCAGAAAAGGGACCCTGTTCCTAACAAATCTCATGGAGGTGGCTCTGGTGATAGCCCTGGGGGCTAGATGGAACCTACAGATTAGTTCAGGCAAATCCTAGCCATGGTAAAGGAATACTAGTTATCTGACTTCTCTCCCATACCTGCGGTTACAAGGAAAGGGAAGCATGGTGTAGGGGCTAAAAGCCCTTGGTGCCTATACCAGTTTTGGACATGTGGCAATTCATTGGGTCACCCACCTGAGAGTACTTGGGAGGAATGATGTGATCATGAACCATCTCCACTCTTCAGGGACTCCTGTCACACCAAGGACACTTTCCAGCTGCCCAGATCCCAAGTGGCTAAAGTGAGACCAAAGGTGCCCCTCAAGAGGACCAAGGCTCTCTGGGAAACCCACCAGCATGTCCCACCTCCATTTGGCTTAGGATCCACTCTGCTCAGTGCTTTCTAAGGATTCGACACAGCCAGCAGTCCACAAATGTCTTTAAAAGCAGCACGGACAAGAAGCGATTCCCTTATGCGTTTGTTTCCAAGGCTCCCTTTAGGAATTTCTTAGAGAACACTACCAAGTGCATTGTAGAAGTTCAAAACATGTCCTGAATGAATGAAAATAAGTGCTACCATTTAATGAGCAACTGTTATGAGCCAGATTGTATCCCAAGAAAAATCTTAATTTTGTTATCCATTTTAATTCCACAAATGGGAAAAAAAAGGCACTATATTTTAACAGATAAGAAAATTGGCTTTGGAATCATAACTTGAACTAGCCTCCATCCTTCACTCTAGCTTGGTGACCTCTGGGAAAGAGTTTAAATTTTCTAGCCCTCAGTTTATTCATCTGTATGATGGACATCAATGTAATATCTCCTGCCTGAGATCACTATGAAGGTTACATATGTAATCACATAGCACTGTGTCTAGAGACTTTAAAAAAAGAAAACTATTACTGTAACAAACCAGCCAGGTTGGTGTTATTATACCTGTTGTGTAATTGAGAGACTCCTCAGAAAAATTTCTCTAACATTCTCTTCCAATGATAAGGAATTCCTTGTCTGTATCACAAATGAGTAGAAAATGGATTTGAAGCTCTAGAAATAACCAGAATTGGGAGGGAAAAATGGAGAAGAACATTCCAGATACATTTAAACTTGACAGAGGCTTGTTGGGGGATATGTAACATAGTAAAGGTCAAAATAAATTCTAGCTATATTTTTTCCTTTCCCTCCCACATAAAGTGCTTGAATATAAGTCAGAGCATTTATTCTCAAGCCTATACTATGAGAATGGTGATTTATGAAGCATCTAAACTGAGAGCCAGTATAGGAGAATGGTTAAGAAAAAGTGCTCAGGACTTGGTCTACCTGGGTCTTCATTCCTGCCTGTCATTTATAAGCTTTATGACCAAGGAAAATTCTTTCAACCGCTTTGCACCTCAATTTCCACATTTATAAAATGAGGTGATAGATTCTTCACAGGGTTGCATTCACAGTTATACAAATTAATCTGTGCAGAGCCATTGCCATGCCTGTGCCTTGTAAGCCTTCTATACAGGGTAATTTTTATTGTCTTTGCGGTTTTTATATAGATAAAGCAAAATATGGATGGATAAAGCAGTAGGCCAAATCACCCAACTGCTAGCAACTGGTAGAGACAGTCCCCCTATATTAGAAAAGATTCATTAATGCTGGGTAACAAGCCCCCAGATGCACAATACAGCACAATTTAACACAATAGGTGTTTATTCTTCACTCACATAAAATCCGCTCCAGTCCTGGACATCTGTTCATGTGTTTGCTGAACATTCCAGATGATTTCACCATCCACCTCAGCGTGAGCACTGGGACTGCAGTGGCAAGTCAAGACCAGGACAGTTGTACACCAGCATTTAAATGCCTCTACCCAGAAGGGGACACACGTCACTTATCCTTACATTTTATTGGCCAGCACAAGTTGCAAGTTACATAGTCACACCTAATTTAAGAAAGAGAATTACAGTCCTGCCGAGTATGTAGAAGTTCAGGAAAACAAGTTATCAAAGAGTGCAATAACCACAAAGCCAGTCTTTTAATGACCTGGTACTATTCAGCACCTCTCTGACAGGACCCATTGTGTTTGTCAGATTTCCATTACTGTAACAGATACCTGAGGTAAAGAAACTAAAGAAAGGATAGATAGGCTTATTTTGGCTCACAGTTTTAAGAGTCAGTCCATGGTTGGTTGGCCCCTTTGCTCTGGGACCTGTCAGAACATCATGGAGGGGAACACCTGGCAGAGGAAGCTGCTCACTTTGTGATAGCTGAGAAGCAGAGAGAGAGAGAGAGAGAGAGAGAGAGAGAGAGAGAGAGAGAGAGGGAGGAAGGACAGACCAGTGTCACAATATCCCAGCAACCCAAATTCCTTCCACCTGACCCCACATCCTAAAGCTTGTACGACTTCCCCAAAGTATCCACAGTCTGGCAACCAAACCATCAACCCATGGGCCTTTGGGAGACATTCACACACCTGTAATTCCCGCTACTCAGGAGGCTGAGGCAAGAGGTTGCAAGTTCAAGGTCAGCCTGGGCAACTTAGCAAAAAAAAAAAAAAAAAGAAATGTCAAGGACTGGGGATGTCGATCAGTGGTAGAGCAACCCTGAGTTCAATGCCTACTACCATAGAAAGAAAGAGGCAGAAAGATTCAAATTATAGTACCCTCCATTGCTCAGGTAGCAGTTAGTTTCAACAGTCCTTAGTTAAATTGGAAGAAAAGCATCAGAGTTTTGAACAAACTAATCAATTGTGTTGCATATCCCAGCCTGGACCTCGTTGTTGTCATGCCCATCAGCAGTACTCTGTGGTCCAAGGTGGTCCTTCATTGCTTCAGTCAGTGCAGCTGAAACCAGAGCTGCCCCTCCCTCCAGCCAGGGCTCTCCTCTTCCCACGTCTATCACCAGGTCCCTGCGATCTCACCTGTCATCGCCCTGGATTCGCTAGATGTCTCAGTTCCAGAACAGAGATGCACCAGTTGCTACCCGGGAAGGGCTCCGGCCTCAAAAATATTTAGTTAGCAGCCACTCAGTTAAGTGGAATTGACTTTTTATCGGCTTCCCTCTGTACAGGTGCCACCAGCCAAGGCTGTTTCCTTCTTCCCTCTGCCCTGCCTGTCAGTCCTCGCCACATTCCTATCGGCAGCCTTTGGCTCTGATCAATACTAACCGCTGTGTAACAGCTCACACATGGCTTCTCTGGTTTGCATCAATCAGACCCTTCTTCAACAGGTAGTCAGCTATTTGGGGCAATGACTTGAGATAAACACCTACTTTTACTTCAGGCTAATTCATTTCAGGTGGATTTCAAGGAGGCTCTGCACCCCATCTCTTAGACAAGCTGAAATCCCAGCGTCAAGATCAACTCCTCCAGTGCTCAAGATCCTAGGAGACCTTTCTTCCTCTCCCCGCTGTTTCTCCCCTTCCCTTATATTTTTGTTAAGTGCCACTTATAAACAAAATACCAGGATTTGGGACATTGAAAATGCCACTTCAGAAAATGTCTCAGCCATCCATCCCTCTTTCCTTTTAATGAGATGCATCCGGGATTGCAGGAAACCCGGGACTGCTGGAGAGGTAGCATTGTCGCCGGGCAACCAAGCATCCATCCAGCTTCCCCAGAACTATCCTGCCACCCTGGTTCTCTCACCGCCTCAGTGGGGTGGGCATGGGAGATCCTCGAATCCACCTCCATCATGTTCCAGGCTCACAGTGAATTTGCCCAGAGCAGAGATGGTGAAATGGGTTGCTATTTTGCAATGATTGTGGTGCATGGAGGTGACGTGACTTTTTCATTGTCACTGAAAACACACATACCTTTCTTTTTTTCCAACACACACACTAAGGGTAGCTGAATGGTACATCTAATGCCATCATTCATCTACAGCCAACCTTGACATGCTCACCTCATCAGTCCCCAAGTCCTGGTGAGCGTCCCCTTGCAATGCAATTCCAGTGCCCCTTACCTGCATCTCAGGTGCTGTCATCCTCATTCAAGTCCTAGTGCCTGGTGCTTGGACCGCAGCAGTACCCTCGGGCTGACTGCCTGCCTCTTAGTTCTTTCTGCTTTGTTAGTTTTAATTTTTATTTATTTATTTATTTATTGCCACTGGAGTTTGAACCCAGGGTTCTTTACCACTAGCTACATCCTTAGTCCTTTTTACTTTTTTATTTTGAGACAGGGTCTCACTAAGTTGCTGAGGGTCTCACTGAGTTTCCCAGGCTGGTTTCAAACATGTGATCCTCCTGCCTCAGGCTCCTGAGCACAGGGATTACAAGTGTGTGCCCCCATGCTCAGCTTGCTTTATTAGTTTCACCCTGCACACATATTAATTTCCTGTCACTCTGCTGTGATGGCCTTTCTCTTCTTTGAAATCTTCAGTGACTCCCCACCATGTGTCAGAATGGAGACCAAATTCCTCAGCCTGTCATTCTGGCCTTCAAAGATTTTGTCCTTAGATCTCTCTCCAATATGTCTCCCACCATTCTCCAGCACAAACCCCTCAGCCCTAGTCCATCTAGATTATTCAGTACTTCCTCTGCCTACAGAATGTGCCCCAGCTCTGCACCTAAGAAACAAATGCCAGGCCCTCAGGCCCCTTTTAAAATTAGCCCAAATCCTGGTCATACTAATTAGCTGCTTGACTTCAGTTGAGTTATCTGACTTCTCTCTGCTTCAATTCTTCATCTGTGAAATGGGGATAATAAAGTACCTACTCCATATGGTACATAAGAGAATTAAATTAACATGTGTGGTATTCAGAATGTCACCTGCATGTGGTAAATTCATGTTAAGTGTTTGCTCTTATTATTTTCCTCCATTCCTCTAAGCCACAATTCAAGGTAAACCTTTTCTGTAAATATTCTGCAGAATGTTTTCATTTCCCAATGCAAATTCATGGTTCTTGTTGGACAGCATTTTGATGACACTCTCTCTGTCCTTAGCTTCTGGCTTTGTCCCCTCTCCTAGCCTCTTCACTTCTGGGTGGTAACATGGCCCCAGGGCACTATACTCACACTGTGGTTCCCTGAACCCTAGCCACACCTTTGCAAATACAATAATAGTCCCTAGATTAACTCTCCTTAGAGTATCCTAACTCAGGTGTGCTGCCCTGACTATACATTTCTCCATATACCAGGTTTTGTAGTGTCATGTTACCAAAGGCACCAAGATCACAGCAAGCAGGTAGTAAGCCCACCTCTGCCTGTTCCCCAGCCCATACTGAGGAGGGCTGTATGCAGGGTTTGAATGTTGAAACTTAATGCTCAATGAAATGACATTAGATCAAGACTTTGGGAGGTACATAAGCACAAAGCAAGGAGGCACCATCCATTTCTGGTGAGAAAGCAGACCCTCACCAGACATGGAATTTGCCAGAGCCCAAGCGGACCAAAACAATCACAGAAGCTCTCCTATAGTAAGTTGTAAGGTGGCTATTTCTTTTTTTTTTAATTTTTTTTTTTAGTTGTCAATGGACTTTTTTTTAATTTACTTATATGTGTGCTGAGGATCAAACCCAGTGCCTCACACATTCCAGGCAAGTGTGCTACCACTGAACCACAGCCTCAGCCCTAAGGTGGCTACTTCTACATCAGAATGTATTCATTGGAAGGTTT
Organism: Urocitellus parryii; assembly: GCF_045843805.1. Classification (NCBI taxonomy): domain Eukaryota; kingdom Metazoa; phylum Chordata; class Mammalia; order Rodentia; family Sciuridae; genus Urocitellus; species Urocitellus parryii. Next base: position 1,514,702 of record NW_027551766.1, read on the forward strand.
TGCTTTGTCTTAGTACATTTGGGCTGCTACAACAAAAATTCCACCAACTCCGTGCCTTCTAAGCAACAGAACTGTGTTTCTCACTTTTCTGAAGGCTGGGAAATTCAAGATCAAGACGCTGACAAATTCAGTGTATGGTGAGGGTTCATTGCTCCCATACAGCATCTTCTGACTGTGTCTTCACATGGGCAAGGGGTGAACAAGTTCCTGCAGGACTCATTTACCTAAGCACTAATCCCATGTATAAGGCTCTTGTGATCAAACTGCCCTTCAAGGCCCTATCTCTTAATACCACCACATTGGGGATTAGCTTTTGACATGTGAATTTTGTGGAGGGCACAAACATTGAGATTACAGCACCACATTAAGAAAATATCCCAAAGCTTAGAGCCTTAATACAGTAAGTATGCATTGGCTAACCATTCTAGGAGTTGGCTGCATGGGCTGGGCTCAGCTGGGAAGTTCTTCTGTTGGGTTCTCCCAAGCTTGCTTACATAGCTGCAGTCAACTAGAGGGTTATCTAAATCCTGGTGGTCCCAGATGATGTTCCTTATATGTCTAGCAACTGAAAGGGATCCACAAGGGTGACTGACTCATGTCTCCAGTGTCTCCCAGGCTGGCTTAGACATGTTCATATGGTAACTGGATTCCCAAAACAATGAAAGCAAAACCCTATGTGCAAGTACATTTCAAGCCTCTAGTTGCATCAGGGTTTCTAATGTTCCACAGGTACAACCCAATTCCAAGGCTGCCCAAATTGACCCACTTCTTGGTGGGAGGAGCTGCAAAAGATGGCAGCCATCACTCTTAAATCCCCGCCCCCCAAACGAGGGATTGAACCAAGGCTTCAGACTCACTAGAAAATATACATCTATTTAATCTACCCCAAGGTGCACACCTTTCTGGAAAGATGTATGTCTTGATGACTTCATATCCCATGTACTCAGAACCCAAGTCAGAAAAGCAATGTGGGCCACCCCTGTGTTTTAGGAGGTGGAGAGTGTCTTCTTTCTAGTTTGCAGAACCTCTGACACTCTTCCTGCCTGTTACCACGAGACTGAAAATAATCCTGAAAGGGTAGTCTCTTAAAACTTTTCATGAGGGAGTGGAATTTTTTTTAATTAGCCTTCAGGAGAATTTTAAAAAGAATCTTTCTTTTCTTCAGTTGCCTCTCCCTTGTTATAAATTTTAACTCCACCCAGTGGCACACCACAGTCAGCCAGCTTCTCCTTCCCACCTTCCACATGCTGTGTGCTTGGCAGCCATGCTCAACTCACATTGCCACAGAAAGAGGAGGGAGAGTCTTGCTTTCCTTCTCCTCGCTTCTTCCCTTGTGGAGCTCACCCTTGTCTGCTTGCTCATGCTCTGTACCCCTCTGATGACCTCCAGGAGCAGAAGACCTGAAAAGTTTGCCTCTAGGGCCACCTTATTTCAGACCCTAGGTTGGAGACGACACACCATGGCCCAGCGACATAGCTAGCAGAGTGGACCTTCAAGAATCCCCAGGACAGAAAATTTATCTAAAAAGTAGTTGTGTGTGAAATTATATTTAAAGACACATGTGAACTTGACATGACTAGACATTCATTAATTCATTTCACAAGTACTTACAGAGTACTTAAGTATGTGCCAGGTCAGAGGACTATAAAACATTGTCCCTGCCTTTAAGAAACCAAGGGGAAAGAGAGAGACACATGAAGAGAATGTCAAATAAAGTATGTCTGTTAAGTAAGTATGCAAGGGAGTATCATGCAAAGATGTTAGGAGGCACTGTACTTCACCTAGATGATCGAGAAAGACTTTCTCAAAGAGAGACTGTCTGATATAATCAAGCCTGGAGCTGCCCAGTAGAAATACAATCATGGCCCACGTATGAAATTTTAAGTCTTCTAGTAGCCACATTAAAAAAGTAAAAACAAACAGGTAATAATAATCTTGATAATATATTTCATTCAATCCAATATATCCAAGGTATTACCATTTCACTATGCAATCAATATAAAAATTATTAATGAGATCTTTTACATTCTTTTTATTGTACTAAGTCTTTGAAACCCAGTACGTATTTTATACTTATAGCCCATCTCAATTTGTACGCCAAATTTTCAACAGTTAAAGTAAAATGTAGTCCTCTCAAAGCAATTAAGTTGTGTTTAACAGAAACATATTTTATGTTGCTTCAGTTTAAAAATTGTAATTGAAATGAAATAAAGTAGGAAATTCAGTTCTTCCCTGGCACTAGTCACATTTCAAGTGCTCAATATCCATGTGTGGCTACTGGCTACCATATTGAAGAGCAGAAGTCTAAAAGAATAAATATATGGGAAGCAAAGAAAGAGGAGGGGTATTATGGTTTGTATGTGAGGTGTCCCCCAAAAGCTCACGTGTGAGATGATGTGAGAAATTTCAGAGGAGAAATGATTGAGTTGTGAGAATCTTAACCCAATCAGTTAATTAATTCCCCAATAGGGATTAACTGAGTGGTAACTGGAGGGGCAGTATGTGGCTGGAGAAGGTGGGAATTGGAGCGTGGATTTGGGTTATATATTTGCATCTGGCAAGTGGAGTCTCTCTCTGCTTCCTGATCTCATGTAAGCTGTTTCTATCTGCCACACATTCCACCATGATGTTCAGCCTTACCTCAAGGCCCAAGGAATGGAGCCGGCCTTCTATGGACTAAGGCTTCTGAAACTGTGAACCCTTAAACTTTCCTCATCTAGAGTTGTGCTGGTCAGGTCTTTTAGTTGAAGCAGCAAAAAAAAAAACAAAAAAAAAACTTAGTAAAACAAGAGGACAGGGCTGGAAAACAACAACAACAACAACAAAAAAACAGTATGAACAAAGGCATTTAAAATAATATAGGGTTTGGAATTCTAAACAGTTTAATATTTCTGTGACAGAGTGGGTAAGACAGGAAATGAGCCCAAGGTGGGATAGTCATAAAGGGCCTAAAGTTCTCCAAAAGAATCGAGAATCCTATATTTCATGAGTGTTCACTTAATATGGGGGAAATTGAGAGCAAAGGAATCCTGTGGAGTAGGTTCTGCTGGAGCCATTGAAACCTACTGGGAATGAATCCACCCTAGGATAGAGGCTCAGCAAGTCCTCAACTAGAGGAAAGTTGGTCTTAAGCAAAGGAGCATAGAGTAGATGGAGTGTGTGTTTTCAGAATATTAGTAATAGAGATCGACTCTAACAGGTCTTATTTAGTAAGGACACTGACTAGCTCATAGGGGACATTCCAGTAGTGAGGCAGGCCATGTGGCTAGTCCATCCAGATGCTCAAGAGTGTAACGAAGGCCCAGAGCTTTCCTTCCTTCCTCTCTGCCCTTGCATCCACAAGGGTGACCTCTTCCAAAGGCTTGCTTCACTTGGAATTATAAGACAGCTGCCAGCTGAGTCTAGAGCCCCATATTTCCTTGTTTGTGTTAAGTGGTTGAGACTGCTTCTGTATCATCATTCTGAGTCACATTCCTGAAATTCTCCTGATGGGACCATCCCTGGACACAATGACCACCCCTGAAAGAGTGACAGTCACCAAAATGTGACCCTGGCTCAAGTCATACTGGGTTCGCAACTGCAGTGGCCCACAAAGTCCATGGGTTGCATAGATAGACCATGGGAGCTTGACAGAAAATCTGGACATGCTAAGATATTGGCACTGAATAGCAACCAACTCATGTCAACTACAATTCACCCTGTGACTTCTCAACATCTGCTCATTCCTATCTTCCATAGAAACACTTTCACAAAGGCCCAAGACCATGTAAAAATGCATGCAACTCAAATGGAAAGAACCAGAAGTTTCCATAATGACCACATCCTATGAAATCCCTCTCCTTGAAATTAGATGATGGCCTCTATCCCCATTACACCCAATACCACGGAGAAAGAACAAGATGCATACAAAAAAAAAAGTTGGGGAAAATGGAATGGGAATAATTAAGAATCCTGGCAGTAGAAAGAATTCTTGGCATCCAACATAGACCAGGAAAGAGCGTCCTTCTCCATTTTTCCTCCATGGGAGTATTCGAGAGAGGCATTGGTAAGTTGTGCTTCCTAGGAACAATGTCACAAGAGCTATGTTTGGTGCAGGTTTGGGGTATCTTTGTCTGTTTAGGCTACTATAACTAAACTACCATAGATTGGGAAGCTTACAGCAAAACTTAGTTCATCCTTTTGGAGTTTGGGAAGTATAGGACCAAGGTGCCAGAAGATTTGGTGTCTGGCAGGGGACTGTTTCCTTGTTCATAGATGACAATCTTTTCAGAAGCAAAGTGCCAGAAGCCACCTGTGAGTTACTTTTGGGTATTCTCTGGGTAGGGGGGAAGCCAGAGGGATTTTAGGTTTAACCTTGGGAACTATCTGTAGCTCTCCCACACAATAGATTGCCCAAGGCACATGACTTTTATCTGAGTTCCCTCACAGGAGCTCCGGAGATGGGCATAACCCATTGGGAACTGGACAGACCACCTTCTACCTTTTTAGGTGAAGAACAGTCTATGGAAGGCCTTTGATGATCCCCAATATAAATAAAGCAAGTGTGGGCTCCATTTTGCCTTTTTTAGTATAGAAGCTCGATCCATATGGCTAGCCCTTCCCACCTTCACTGTTTGAAAAGATTTTCTGTGTCCTGTGGTTTTTTTCATCATTCTATTTTTCTTAGCTTTTATTTTGCAGTCAGCCCATTCCACCAAGGGGAACCCCATTTCCACCACCTGCACGGGATGTGGACGGGAGCAAAGGAAGTCTTGCAGGACTGTTTCATAATGCCACGCTCCTGTCATGACCTAATCACCTGCCACAGCATCCATCTTCTAATATCATCACCTTGGAGGTTAGGATCTCAACCTGTGAATTTTAGAGGGACATATCCAGTCTGTAGCAAGGAGCTAGAGACTGTCTTCAAGTTTATTCTGAAATGTGAGCAATTGCAAACTATTCCCACTCTCTCTTGGAATTTCTCTGGCAATGCACATCTCACAAAAAAAATTAATAGGTTTTTCATCTGGTTATTTCTAGACAACTCTATTGAGTACTAATCCAAACCAGAGATTTTGCTTGGTTATGCATTTTAAAACTGGAAATTTCTATTTTCTAGCCCCAAGCTCCTAAATAGTTCTCAAACTTTGGGGCCATGACCCATAATGAAAAATGAATTTGACTTACAACCTAGTCTCTAAGTATACATGCGTATATATTAGTATGTATATATGCATTATCATATCACAAATTTCACACCACAGTACTTACCCTCAATGCATATTTTGTATGCTGATATTTTGTATTCTGTTCTATCTTTTAAAAAGAATGAAAGAGCTGCTGGGATTGTGGATCAGCAGCAGAGCTCTGTGAGCCTTGCGCATGTGAGGCACTGGATTCAATCCCCAGAACCACATAAAAATAAATAAACAAAATAAAGATATTGAATATATCTACATCTAAAAAGATTATTAAGAAGAAGAAAGAGGAGGAGGAGGAGGAAGAGGAAGAGGAAGGAGGAGGAGGAGGAGGAAGAAGAAGAGGAGGAGGGGGCTGGTGATATAGCTCAGTCAGTAGAGTGTTTGCCTTGCATTCACAAGCCCCTGGGTTCGATCCCCAGCACCACAAAAAAAAAAAAAAAAAAGAATGAAAGAAAAAAAAACTAAAGAAAGAGTAAAGTTAGTCACGATCCTCCAATGGATCTGCAACCCACTAATGGGTCACACCCAGAGTTTGAAAGCACTCTCCTTCATTCAGACCTCTCCCTTGCTTTAGCCTCTGCATGGAAGGAAATAAAGACAATAAACCTGGGTAGAGATTCTTGATAACTTCTTCTTACAGAACAGGAGAGCCCAGGAGGAAGTGCATCTGGCTTCTTCTGTGTTTCCAGTCTCATCTTCAGAGAACCTCCCTGTGTCTCTGTGTATTAACCCTGGTTTGAGAAAGAAAATGTGCTTTTTCTAGCCCTGCAGGACTTTAAGTAGTCCTGAGTTACAGACCACAGGTAGAAGAGGACCTCCCTTAGGACTGCTCCCTGGTCCCTTCTTTCCCTTCCTGCTGGAAAACAGGTCACCGTCAGCCTGCCACATATAGTACTTCACTAAAGGCTGCCAGAAGCAGCCAACCCCCTTCAACATCCTGAATTCTTTCTTCCAAATTAAGCTTTGATGGGCAAGCAGGCTGCATCCCTAGGTACAAAAAAAAATGAGTCTCACTCTCCTCACAATGAAAACCAGAACCTTCCCAGCCCTGTTCTGGCAGCTCCATTGGCCATGGCAGGCCTCCTCCTTGCAATGCCACAGTTTTGGGAATATTGCTTTCTTTTTTTCTTTTTTTTAAGGGAGTATTTCTTAAAACACTTTCTGGTACAAATTCTTCGGCCTCATTCTGAAAATTAGCCTCACTCCTCTGAGCTTTCTTTGTCCCAGGGAAAATGCCTGAGTAAAAGTAACTGTCAGCAGATCCCTGTTAATGGGTTGGTCAACATTTTCAAGGGACCCCTCTCCTCTCCCTGGAGAACCTGGATTTCACAGGAGAACCTTGAAAACAAAATTAATCTCCAAGACTCAGGCAGGGTGATGGTGGGGTGGCAAAAACAAGTCTTTGGGAGCCTGGTGCTCCTGGATTTGAGTACTGGCTTCTTTACAAACCATGTGAACTTAAACAAGTTATTTCTCGAAGACTCTTCATCTGTAAAATTCTAAGTAAAAATGCTTCCTATGACAGAGAGGGCTAAATTAAAGATGTAAGTTGTCTAGCACTGTATCTAGATAACCCCCAAATGCGGGCATCCCGTTCTAGAAGCAAAGAGATGCCAGAGAGTAGGAGATGATGACGGAAGCTAAGTATAGATAATGGGCTCCAGGACCCCATAACCTTGGGACAGGGGCGCACCTTGAATTCCTGGGTCAGATCCAATGGCCTCCCTCAAGGCGCAAACTCAAGGGTCTGATGGAACTTGGGGATGAGGGACAGGTAGGGTTAGGGTCTGGTTTCTTCAGTAGTTGCTCTTGACCCTCCAGGTATTGTCTCCTACAAGGAAAAGCATGAGCCAAGAAAACAGAGAGAGATCTAGAACTGCTAAAAGCAGCTCCTTCTGTGAATTAGGACTCTTCTAGAGTAGTCACAGCAAGGCCTAGGATCCCAGGGCAGGAATTGTGGTCACCCTTTACCTGTGAGCTGCCCCATCAGACAGGCCAGCCATCCACCATGTGAAGTGGCGAAGCTTAAATCCTTAAAGAAAATTACCAAATGCGTCTGCCTGATTTTTTTTATAACAACTTAAGGGATGATTAATGAAGAATATTAAAAATGCATCTTCAGCTAACAAAATTCCAACTTTCCTTCAATCACAGTATGAAACCACCCCCCAAATAGCCTCAGAAAATAAGTAACGTACATGCAAAACCCATTCCCCTGAAAGTACCTAAAACAGTCTTGGACGCAGAGACGACTTGATCTAACCCGTCTACTCTTGAAACACAGAAATGGAGACAGTCTACCCCACCGGGAGGAACCATCTGTATTTGTTCCACTTCCTGCCACCTCTTCTAGAACATTCCTTCCAGGGTATTTGTGGCGGCACTCACCTCCTTGCCTCTTCCCAGTAGTTCACCTGGTGGGTGTACGTGATTATAGCTTGTGAAGGTTCTTGCTTAATTATAATTACTCACATGAAAGCAACGCCTTAAATGATGATGCCTCATTCTCGAGGCTGTAATGTGGACATGGGTGTGGAGAGATGTGCACCATGGATATCGGGGCCCGTGATTTTTAATTTCTGGGAGCCAACTCAGTGGAAGCTAGCACGGGGTTTTGTACTTCCTCGGCCTTTCGCTAACCCTCAATTAGAACTTGTTCTTAATTTCCCAGCCCGGTTTATTGACCTTCATGATATGGTGAAAGATCTTACCTTTTCCCTTCCTAGGAATATAAACAGACTTTCTTCCTCCCTTCTTCCCATTTGCCTCCTGGCCTTTTCTTCTCCCATCTTTTTCCTGTCCCCTTTCCTTTGGTGTCACTGTCTTAAGGGGTTTTCAAAGGTTGTCTTTTTTTTTTTCCAAAAAGACACTTTGAAAACCCCCAAGGATATGAGAGCCAAGGTGTGGGGTCACTGTGGATGCCTGGGTCTCAAGTATGCAGAATGAGCTCAACAGGGGCTGAGACCCCTCACCTGCCAGCCAGGCCCTTGGCCAGTGGAATCCCTGCACCAGCCGCCCAGTGCAGAAGGAAAGAAGATGGTGTCTGGGTGCTTCTTCCTTCTCTGCCATTGCCTGACTTCCCCCTTTCCCACCATATTTATTTGTTTTCTTCACTTATTTGTATTGGTTGGTTGGTTTGCCTACTTGTTGGCAATCCTTCCTGCATGGCTCTGTTGTCATCGTTTCAATTCCTGAGACCTGGGCTCCCGCAGCGCACTGTGTCTCGGGCCTTCTCCTTCCCTTCGGCCCACAGCTCTCTCTCCCTATTTTATGGACTCCTCAGGGGTCTCCTGCATCTCTTTCTCTTGCCATCTCACCTCTCTTCTCTGCTGGCACTGTTCCTCGTGTCCCTCCCTCTTATCTCTCTTGAGCTGAGGTGCCAGCAACAGACAGAAGAGAAAAATGGAGCACCCGGGAGAGAAGTCTGTCAAACACGCCCAGGGCATTTTTCCAGCTTTTTCTAGAAAGCCTCTAAAAATAGAGGGAAAGGACAACGAGACCCCCAGATCCACAAGTTCCAGCTTCTGCAACTGCAAACCTGTTCTTGAGCCCCTCTAAAGTGAGTCCTTGGTACAGGACAGTCAGTGGGCTTTGGAGTCAGGAAAGGCCAAGTCTGAACCCAGGCAGCTTGAGACCTTGCACAAATGTGACAAACCTTCCGAATGTTGGTTTTCCCACATGCAAAATGGGGACTGTTGATTTCTACAGTTTGGACATGGTTTGAGTTCACACCCTGAAGTTTCATGTCCCAGAGGTTCAGCCTCCATTGGGGCAGTATGGAATTAGTGGACCCTTTAAGAGGAGGGGCCTAATAGAATGTGGTCATAGGTGCTCTCCCCTCAAAAGTGATCAACACTGATCTCAAGCAGTGGATTTATTCCCTTGAGAATGAGTTGCTATAGAGTAAATTTAGCTGTATCAACTCACTTTCTTGCTTTCCTGTCTCATCATGTCATCTCTTACACATGCTCTCCTGTCATTGCGATGCCATCCACCATGAGGCCCTCACCAGAGCTGAGCAGATGCTGGCATCTTGCTTTTGAACCTTCAAAACTAGGAGCAAGGTCTGGGGGTATAGCTCAGTGGTAGAACACCTGCAAAGTATTTGCAAGGCCCTGGGCTCAATCCACAGCACTGCAAAAATAAAAATAAATAAATTTTAAAACTGAGCTAAAAAACTCTTTTCTTTATAAATCACCCAGCTTTAGGTATTTTGTTGTATGAACACAAAATACAGTAATACTTCTTGGAGACGTTGGAACTCAATGAAATAGCAAATATGGCAAATGTTTGGAATGTGCTAGACACACAGTGAATATTAATTTCCTTTCTTCCTCCCAGAAAATCTGTGAAGATTTAGAATAAATAACCAAGCTTGGCAGGTGAAACTTATGAGAGCCCAATATTTCATGGATTGGTTTCTATATGAGTTGGTGCTGTGGTTGGCAAGAGCCTCCAGGTAAATTTTCATTCTGATTATGCTGTAGAAACTGCATTTGATTCTTTAATGTTTAAATAGTGCCTGCTTTCTCTTAGCTGGCATGATTGTTAGACCTCCCATTAGTGTGCTTATTTATTTATTTTTAATTTCACTAGCAATGCATGAAAGAGTTCTCATGGGAATAAAGCGAAGTCAAACGAAATACCATAAAACAAAAATGCTCCTTGACCACCCCCAATTTGGTGGGTTCCCTTCACACTTTCATTCACATGCATATGAATGGATAGATTACTTTTGTGAATTTAAACATAGATGGCTCTTCTGCTGTTGCTGTGTTGACACCTACCCATGTTTCTTTAGTAGTATTAAAATGTTCTGGTCTTTTCTTGTTATTATCAAGCTCCATCTCATTTTTCTACTTACTGCAGTTTATTCCGTAATCCTCCCATCAAACTGTAAACTCCATAAAGAAATGTTTTGTCTTTTTTATTTATTTATCCCTTGCATGTCAAATACTACCTATCACGTGGTAGGTGTTTCATTACCGAGTTAACAATTATAAATACCCCTTAAATGTTAAGTATGGATATTCTGTGTGCGTTTTTAACTATTCCCCTACTGATGGTGAGTTAGGTTATTTCTTTCCCTCCACCCACTACAGATCACCCTTTAGTCAGCATCCCTGGTTGTGCACACATAAGTGTATTTCTCTAGTGAAAGTTCGGAAAAATGGAATTTGCAGAGCAAAGATGATTTCTTTTCCTAAATAATCATCAACATTACCAAAATATCTTCCAAAGACTTTGGTGCCAGCCTATGATCTTATTAATAATAGCTTTCCTTAGATGTATTTTTGAAAATATGTTTCCAAAATAATCATGTGTAGTCCTTTTTGTTTTGTTTTGTTTTTATTTCAGGGAAAGAGAAGGAAAGCTGGTAATTAAAAGTAAGGGGACATGCAGAAATTTGCTCATTCATTCATTCATTTTGTTCAGTCTCTGATTCCATCCCAGGCTTTGGTCTAAATGCTGAGCACATAAAGACAATGACACCTGAGGTACACCCTGGAGTATTTCATAGTCTAGACTTAATACTTAAATTCTTAAAATGCAATATTATAAAGAGACATGACAACTAAATGCAAGGTGTCATCCTGGATTTGATCCTGGACTAGGAAAAACTATAGCTGTGGAGAAAAATTTTGAGATATTTGATGCAATTGATACGTAGTCAGCATCTTAGATAATATGTTGACGTTAAATTTCCTGATTTAGATTCCTGATTTAGATTATTGTACTGTGTTTATGTAAGAGAATATTTTTGTCTTTTTTTTCCTTTTAGTACTGGGGATTAGGGATTGAACCCAAGGACACTTTACTACTAAGCTACACTCCCAGCCCTTTTTTTAAATTTTATTTTAAGATGATCTTACTAAGTTGCTCAAACTAGCCTTGAATTTTCTATCCTCCTGCCCCAGCCTCCTGATTGGCTGGAATTAGAGGCATGCACTACCATTCCCGTAACATTCTTGTTCATAGGAAGTACACATGAAGTGTTTAGGGGCCAAAGGACCCTTTTAAAAGTCTTCTGACTTTTAAAGTGGTTCAAAAAACATTCATCCATATAACTCAAAGCTACCCAATGGAACTCCCTGCGATGACTGAAGTGTTCAGTTCCCACTGCGACACAGTGGCCATTTGCCACATGTGACCTCCAAGAACTTTAAATATGGCAGATGTGACTGAGGAGCTGAGTTGTTCATTTTATTCTATTTAAATTTAACAGCCAGTCAGGCATGGTGGTGCACACCTGCAGTCCCAGCAGCTCAAGAGGCTGAGGCAGGAAGATGGCAAGTTCAAAGCCAGACTCAGCAACTTAGTGAGACCCTGAGCAACTGAGTGAGACCCTGTCTTTAAGTGAAAAATAAAAAAGGGGGCTGTAGTCAGTGATAGAGTGCGTTTGCCTCGCACATGTGAGGCACTAGATTCAATCCTCAGCACCACATTAAAATAAAGATATTGTGTCCATCTACAACTAAAAGGGAAAATATATTTTTTAAAAAAATAAAAACGGCTGTGATGTGGCTCAGTGGTTGAGTGCCCCTGGCTTCAATCCCCAGGACCAAAAGATAGATACATAGATAGATAGATAGATAGATAGATAGATAGATAGATAGATAAAATTTAATAGCCACATGTGGCTAGTGACTACCACATTGAATCTCACAGATATAAACATATAGAGAGGGAAAGAATAATTAACAAATGGGACAAAACATAAAGAATTAATGAACCTGTATAAAGAATATATAGAAATTGTCGTGCCTGGCATGGTGGTACATGCCTGTAATCCCAAGAATTCAGGAGGCAGAAGCAAGAGGATTGCAAGTTTGAGGCCAGCCTCAGCAACCTAGTGGAACCCTAAGCAATGAAGCAATCTATTCCAAAGAATAAAAGGGCTGGGAAGGTAGCACAGTTGGGTTCGATCCCCACAACCAAAAAAAAAAAAGTATATGGAAAGTCTTTGGATTATTCTTATAGTTTTAAGTTTGAATTAAATATATATGTGCATATATATGCACATATATATTTAAATTATAAAATAAATGTAATATTGTGATGGGGAAATTAAAATTAAAGTATTATTGATATACCTTTTTTACAATTAAATTATCATAAATAAATAAAATTATAATGGGGTAGGGATATAGCTCAGTAGTAAAGCATTTGTCTTGTATGCACTAGACCCTAGGTTTGATCCCCAGCACCACAAAAAATAAAAATAAAATATACTATCCAGGGACCAAGGAAAGGGCACCCTCACATGTTACTCTTGAGTGTGCAAATAGGCACAACCTCTTTGAATATATCCTACCTGCAGAAATACTTCCAAAAGTCAATGAGAAAATATATAATGCAGTTCTATTTGTAATACCAAGAAATTTTGGAGATAACATTTTGGAGATAACAAAAATGTTCAACAACGAAAGAACAGTTAAATGCTTTTCGCTTTGTCCTTTTCTGGATTACCATAAAGTTCTTCCATGGATTGAGGTAAATACGCACTGGCATGGAAAGACGTCCAGGTGAAATTGTCAGGAGAAAGAAAAAGAACAGTTTGAAGAACAAAATGTTTGCAGATATTTCCTGATTTTCAGTGGTGCAGCAAAGATGTTTTGACTTCATAGTGGCGTAAAAATGTACCCCAACGGCCATTGTATCCTTCATGTTTCATGCACTGTTCAGTAATTTTCATGAGATTTCTACTTAACACTTGATTATAAAACATGCTTGTGTTAGGGGCTGAGGTTGTGGCTCAATGGTGGAGCTCTTGCCTAGCACAGGCGAGGCCCTGGGTTCCATCCTCAGCACCACATAAAAATAAATAAATAATTAAAGATACTGCATCGAACTACAACCAAAAAAGTAAATATGAAAAGACAAAACATGCTTGTGTGAGATGATTTTTCCCAACTGGAGGCCAATGTGGGTGTTGAGTGCATTCCAGGTAGGCTGGGCTAAGCTGTGATGTTTACAGTGCAGGTGGATTAAGTGCACTTTTTACCTAGAGCATCTTCTTTTTACAATGGATTTATGGGCCATGGCCTCGCTGTAAGTTGAGGAGCATCAGCATCTGTAGTAAGATTGCATTTTTATAATAAAAATACTAAAACTACACACACACACAGACATACACACAGGTTCACACATTCGTTCACTCACATTTGTATGTAGCAGAGGGAAAAGATTGGAAAAATACACACTAAGCAGCAGAATGTTCTCCCCAAATTCCTGGAATCCTGTGGAAAGACCACCCAGCTCCACCCAGGCTGGCTGCGGAGGGTCCTCTCTGAGGGGCCTTGTGCTGTAACAACAGAAGTGCCTCTGGCCACCCAAAAGTCCCAAACCGGTGCCCATCAGCTTGTTAGCTGCACCTCTGGGCTTGCACCACCACATCTCTGAGAAATGCCCCCTCCCATGGCTGGCTGTTTCCAGCCCCATGATGCCCCTCCCCATGGCCACCAGGTCTGCAGGGCAGGCAGGGTCATTACTGAGTTCCAATGAAGGGAGTGTTTATTATTGTTGTCGGTTTGATGCTGATCCCAAAAGGACCTAATCAACAGGTAATAAGACCTCCTGGGAGCAATTAGAAACCTCAACTTTAACCCTGTTATAACCGCAGCAGAGAAAGCCAGATTGCTGCAGCCTGTGCCCTGCAATACACAGGGCCTGATGGGACAGGGACAGCCAGAGAGGACTTGAGGGGGTGTGCTCAAGGAATGGCTGCGAGGGGAATCTGTAGGGTGGCACCGGATGGGGGCGAAATTCAGTTTACCCAATAATATGCACCCTCCTCCTCCTCCTCCTCCTCCTCCTCCTCATGCTAGAACACAAGGTTCAAAAATAAGCCAAGGCCCTACCCTCAAGGTGCTTATGGCATGGGAGTAGATTCACAATGCAACAGGCACTATGCTAGAGAACAGGTTTGTTCAGGGCACAGGGCCGCACAGAGGAGAGTGTGGTCAACCTTGTGGGGTAGGTCTGGGAAAGGAAACCCACCAATAGAGTAGTGACCTGGAGTATGCAGACAGGAGCATAAAGAGTTTATATTTAAATGCCCACTTCTAACATGTATCTCCTTTTGCCTTTAAATCTATCTTATGTCCTTTTCCTTTTTAAATAAGGCTGTATACAGGGCCGGGGTTGTGGCTCAGGGTTAGAGTGCTCTCTTAGCATGTGTGAGGCCCTGGGTTCGATCCTCAGCACCACATAAAAATGAAAAAATAAAATAAAGGTATTGTGTCATAACTACAACTAAAAAATAAATATTTAAAAATATATTTTTTAAAAAAGGCTATATACAAATACAAATTGAATAACTAAATTTTTAAAAGAATATTTCACAATTGCAAGTGACTCACTCACCTACCAACCAATGGGTTGGAAAGTTAGTCCCATCCATTAGCAAAACTTAATAATTCCCGATAAGCATGACCACCAGTGCATGGTTACATGACTATTACATGAAAGTACCCTTGGACCTGGATCCACTCACTACACAGGCACATCTTGGCTGTGGATGGATGGTCGGTAAATGTTTTGATGAGTTAAACTTTCCAATGCAGGACCCTTGTGATGAATGATGGGGACTAGGAGACAAAGTCACATCTACCCAAGCCAAATTTGCCCCCACTTTTTTCCAACTTGCACAGAGTTACAACAGCTCCTCTTGTTATTGTTACGCAAGATTTTGCATCTTGCATAAAACTAGCTGCAAATGTCATGTCACCCGGGTTGGCTGATTTGACCAGACCCAAGAGCACAATAAAAATAGTGAAACTGGATGGTAACATGACAGCCATCTCACGGCTCAACCTTTTATGTCCTTTGAAGAGCATTTGTCCTTAGAGAGGGAGAATTTGGACATTTCCAACTTGCTTAACCCTGGTTTCTCATCCTTCTAGAACAAAAGTCCTGGAAATCAAAAAGTGACACCATACAAAAACTAGTGTGCACTTTAAGTCTTCTCAAGAGCTGGTAAAGAGTTTCAAGTTTATTAATTTTTTAAAAATGTTAAATTCCACCAATCCTTGTATATCCAATCCAGTCACCTCACACCTGGCACCAGGGTGTGGGAAAACAGAGCAAGACAAGATTCTTATCCCTGAGGAGTTTGCACTCTTACTGAGGTAAATGGGCAGAAATCATTGGAACACCAAGAAAAAGGTCAGGCAGGAGCAGAAGCTCAGGAGCTTGGAGGAGAAGCCCCTAATACATCATGGAGATGACAGGTCTTAGGAAGGCTTCAGAACAGCACTAGAACTGGGTTTCACATGATGGAAATTTCCTAGCTCTCCTGCTGCTGGTCCAGGCAGAGGATATTACAAATGCAAAAGGTGGTAGATAGAAAATTGGGGTGCACGCTGGGAAAGGGGAGGGATGAGGAGGCAGAAGGCTGGATCCAAAGAAGCCTCTATCATAAAGATCTTCAAGGAAATAACCAAAAAAAATAACTTTTTTTAATCTGGAAATCCATGAAAGTATCTTTTTTTTAAATTAACAAAATATGGCTTTTTTTCATAAAGTTCCCAAGGATATATTTGAGTGAGAGTTTATGTCATGGAGCACAACGGATGGCTGGGAATAGTGACCAGATGTTTCATAGCCCTGTTCCTTCCAAGAACATTTGCATTATCTCATGTGCTCCCAGAATGGTCCAGTGACATACAGTTTGACAGGTCCCTGCCTTCAGGGAGTTCACGGTCAAGTGAGGGACAGACTTGCATTTGATCACTCAACCAAACGATGATGGAAGCAAATGTAAAATGCCATGGGAGTGCGTGCAAAGGCTGAAGGGTGGTCAAGGAAGACTTTCTGACATGAGTGACATTTGAGCTGCACATTGAATGTTAGCCAGGTAAAGAGGATACAGAGTCGGGTCTACACCCGAAGTCAACTGAAGTCCAGAAGGTGTTTTTCTCTGGAAACCCTTGTTATTCCCATTGCTTTTATAGAGCCACGCCTATGAACTAGGAGACAGCCAGCCTTCATCAGAGTCCCTCTAGCTCTCTCCAAGAGAAATTCTCCCTCCTGGAGCAATTTGGACGCAGCACCTAATTCTGAATGTGGAGATCAAACATATCACGTTTCCCAATTATTGTAGCAATAGCTTTTGTGCCCGTCCTTCTGGAGACCTCCTAACACTCCAAGTGGAGACAGGGGCATTTCATAACCTAAGATGTGGATTTGCTTTGCTCCAAAGCGTCTTAGCCAGTTCTTCCTGTAAGGCCATCGTCATCAGTGTTCCATGGGGGTCATGAGCCACGAGACAAGAAGATTGACAAGAAGGGTCAGGACATTTCAGTTAGCTTTGGACTTTGGCCAGATCACTAAACTCCTGGCCGTGGTTTCTGTTTTTCTCGTAGTATCTGCCAGAACAACCCTGGTTTGAGCTGAAGATTCATAAAGATGATCTCTGAAAAGAAGTCTACCCACAAAAGTTATTGTTATTTTATAAAACCCAGAAAACATTCATTGAACTCTTAGAATTTTCCAGGCATTGTAACTGGGACAGAAAGAGGAATGAGGCATAATCCCCACCCCAAGGAGATCATGGACTCACAGAGGAGTTCAAATACAAAAACAAATTAACTGTAATACAATATGAAAAGTGCTATAAGGGAGTGTTCAAAGAGCCGTGGAAACATGGGTGAGGAAGTGATTAATTCTCAGCAAGTATCCTCCCAGGGGCTGCCAGGAGAGGAGACAAGCCAGGGGCAGGAAGTCACTGAGGGACAGGCCTAGAGGAAGGAGGGAGAGTCTGGCTTATGGTGTTCAAGTGGGTAGTGAAGAGGACAGTGTTGGGGATCTGAGACACTCTTGGCCCGGGGAGAAGTGGGAGACAGTGGAGACCTTTACAAGGTGTAAATGTGTGAACACCAAGGCCCAATGGCTACCATTCATGAGCACCTAACATGTGCCAGGTACCATATTAAGTACTTAACAACGTGTGTTTTCGCTCTTGACCTTTATTTACAACAATCTATGAAAGAGAGGGAGCCTATTATTATTCCCATTTTACAGAAGATGAATGTGAGGCTTAGACTGGTCAGGAACTTACCCAAGGTTCCCCCAAGAAGTGGTAGAACTTGGGTTCTGACCTCAGAACCCAAAAAGCTCAGTGTTGTTGTGGTTGTTTGTTGTTGGGTTTTGTTTTGTTTTGTTTTGAGGGGTCGTTTTGTTTCGTCTATTTCCAACTTGACAAATGCAGACAAATTGAAAGGCAAAAAATACCAAAGAAAGAAAGCCTAGCTATCCTCAGGATTGTGAAAATCTTTGGAAGACTGAAAAATGTATACAAACATTGCCGTGTGTCAGGGTCAGCGTGTGATTCAGAAATTTATCTGTTCAAGTCAATACATATTTCTTTGAAGCAGGAACATTATGCAAGGTCCTATGCTAGAGAAAATCAAAGGTGACTTTAAACAAAGAAATTAACTTCCAGGAGGTTCAAGTGCAGTTGAAGAAATAGATAATCATGCTTAATTTAGTCCATAAAATAAATTCTGGAGAAGTGGGGCAACATGAATGCTGGAGTTAGAGGCTAGAAAACGCCAAGTTTGAGATGCATCCTGTGGTGAGATCATATGAACAGCTTCTAGACTTTAATCTAGGAATTCCAAGCTAAGTAGGGATGGAAGGAGGATTACTGGGGAGGCAGCCCCCAACTTGCAAGGGGCATGTCACGAGGCGTGAGGAGGAATGGAGGATTGAGGTTTGAAGTCTTGGGGCTACAGAGCAGCAGTGTCATTAACAAAAATAAGGAATTCAGAAAGAAACCAATCTGCAATTGAAATTGAACTTGGAAGAGATGCTACACGTCTATGTGGCACAGAGATGGATTTTTTTTTGGGGGGGAGGGTAGTTTTCAGTCAGGGAAGATTTTACTTCTTAAGGGACACATGGGCAATTTCTGGACACTGTTTTTGGTTGCCAGAAAGGGCTACTAGTATCTAGTGGGTAATGGCCCTACCTACAGTGCATGGGAAAGTCCATACAATAAAGGAATATCTGGCCAACATGTCAGTAGAGCCAAGGTGGAGGGACCCCAGCCAAGAGCATGTCCCAAAGTGTGACCTAAACATCCCCTAAGAAAGTGGAGAAATAAGGACCATTCAGAGGCCATTAGCAAATGTATTGCTTTTCAAATGACACATTTCTAGTGATTTTTAAAATTCCTTAGAAAAGGTAACAGAGCTGTTAAAGGATTCCAGAATGCTCACCTACAATGACTACATTGTAGGCCCCCAAAGAGCTAATACCACTCTGCCTGGATTCTTTCTTCCTTCTGTCAACACATGGGGGATGGAGTTGTCACCTTCAAATTCCCTCCATTCCTACACCCTCCTGCCATACACCTGCAGGAAAGGAGAAGTCCTACAGAATCCCACTCAGCACAGCTGCATAATAGAGCATTATCTTACCAATGAGATAATTGTATTATTCATGCCAAAAGATGATGTTCTCAACTTTGTGAGTGATTCTGGGAAGTCCAAAATCCACCTGAGAAATTCTGATTCTGTAGATCTTGGATGAGTCCTATACATTAGTACTTTTAAAAAGTTCTTCCAGAAATTCTCATTCAGGGGGTAAGGGGAGGGGGCCATGGACACACTGAGGGACTGTTTCTCTGATGGTGCACACTGGGTAGAGGAAGGAGGGGAGGTGAAACCAGGAGGTTGTATCACCTTGGCCAGGAAAAAGCAGGCAGGGCTTGGAGCAGGTGGGATTCAGAATAGGAATCAGGGAAGAAATGTGGGGACAAGAAAGGTCTCAAAAACCAGAGGAAGGATGGAGTGCATCCTAGGAATGAGCGAAGAGCAGAAAGCAGGTGCTGGGGCCAGTTGTTCCCCCATGTTTGGCCTTCAGCATCCTTTCTATAGAGAATCCGGTGACTTGGATTTTAACTTGGATTTTAACTTGTAAAGTGGAAACGTTGGAGATATTCCCATTTAAGTGAGATGAAAAGGCTGTCTTTCATTCTCCCACCTCTTGACAGTTCTATGAGCCAAATTCGGCCAAAGTTAATCAAACCCAGCAAACTTAGCCCAGACCAGAGAGAGAGGGGCACACCCGTTGGTCAGGTCACGTCAGCTCTCGCATATCTAGTGCCGCTGTTGATTCACTCTCTATTTTTTTTGAGTACCTACCATGGGACAGTTCTAGGATGTGAAGGGTGTGCCAGGCCAGCCATTATTATTCCCGACTCTGCTCTTTCCTTCCTTCTCTGCTCAACTAGCCCAAGTCTCAAAAATGAGGCAAAGGAGAGGAAAAGAAACCGAACAATTCGATCCACTCGGCTACTTGCCAATGATGGAGCCCTAGAAATTGTCCATAGTTAAGGCTGTAGCATCTCCTCAAGCCTCTTTGTCTGAATTTCCCTGGCCTTGTCCTCATTGTAGTGTGTGATTACCATGTTGAGACACATCTCAGGTCCTCAACTCAGAGTCCCCAAGAAAGGGAAGGCCACTGAGAAGCAGAAACTTCAGTGGGGTAATACCAAGGTATGTTATTGACCCAGATCAAGCTGGACATGTGACCTGTCCCTTGCTCTATCCCTACTCCTACTCTATGTCTGTTACTGCTGAGAACAGGGAGCACAAAGTTCACTTCTTAATATTTCTAAAAACTGCTGTGTTAAGAACCTGGCTTTCTGGTATGTGCAAAAATTAAAAAGAAAAAAAAACTCCAACAACAAAAATTACTATTCAAAGCAAAGTATTATTTTAGGGTGACATTATTTTTTAAATTCACATTTTTCATTTGTTATAACATGTAGCAGTTCTGTGAACACATAGATAAGAGGATACAATAGATATTTGACAGTGTAGTTCTCAGAATATTTGCATATCCAAGAGATTATTTCAGCAAGCATACTTAGACTGACCCTATTAACCATTCACAATATTTTGTCTTGAATCCAATTCACACTCTATAGACATGTCCAATTCACATTTCAGCTCTTACGCTATTTTCCCTTTTAGACTTTGTATGAGGAAATAAATCCATAACATCAAATTTCATGACAACATCTGCTCTGGCTGACATGATTGAAAGGGAATTTCACTCATCCCAGGTTATTCTGTTTCTTAATTTGTTCTTTAGCATACCTGAGAAGCAGCCTGTTTTATCAAGTCCACCGTAGGGAGTGAGGGTTACTGGCGCAGAATTCACAACCAGCACTAGGCTTGGCAATGCCACAGGGCCATTATCAGAATGCCACTAAAGCATTCTGGTATGGACAGGATGGCTGGAAAGGAGTTCCCAGGCAGGAATGGCTTTACCACTTTTGCCCAGGCCAACTCTGCCAAGCTAGCAGCAGAGCATTCAAGATGAAGGTAGATCAGAGAATATAATGTGCAATGAACTTTTTTGAAAAAAAAAGTATAATAGTCAAAGTATAATAGGGACTCTGATACCTATACATCTATGTGCACAGCAGCATTATTTCAATAGCAAAAACAGAGAAACAACCCAAATGCCCATCAGTAAATGAATGGACGAACAAAATGTGATATATGCATACAAAGGAATATTTTTTAGCATTAAAAAAATTAAGTTCTTGCACATGCTGCGACATGGATGAACCTTGGAAACATTATGCTAAGTGCAATAAGTCAGACACAAAGGGACACATATTGTATGATGCCATTTACATGAAACGTCCAGAAGAGCAAATCCATAGAGACAGAAAGTAGATTAGAGGTTTCCAGGGGCCGGGGGCAGGGAAGCAGGGGGAAAGGGTGGAGGATCTTATTGCCTAATGGGTAAAGAGTTCCTCTTTAGGGTGATGGAAAGTTTCAGAAATAGATAGTGGTGATATTTGCACAACATCTTGGATGTGATTAATGCCACTGAATTGCACACTTAAAAATGGTTAAAATGGTTAATGGTGTGTTGTATATATTTTCCCACCATGAATGATCAGGGATGTAAAATATGTGTGTAAAACCTAAAATCAGATAATCCAATCGAAAAGAATTGTGAAAGCTACAAATGGGAAACAAAACAAACTGAAGGTGGACAAGATGGTCAGCAGCTATCCCAGAGCCGGTCTGTTGAAACCACCCCAGAAAGAAGTATACCCATTCCTGTGCTCTGGAAGAAGCCTGCTGGATGTGGGAGTCTGTTTGTGCTTATGGCTGTGTTTCAAGACCTCATCTATGGCTGGGGCAAAGTTGCCAGTCTTCTTTGGCCAGGTGCCCCTCCATGCCAACACACCTGATGTGAGATGAGCTTCCAGAAGCTTCTTGTTCCCAAGCCTCCTTCTGCCTTAAGAGTTTTAGCATGATGTCACTCACATTTTCTGCTTTCTCCTGTCCTCCTTGCCTCCCAGCATCAGGACTTTAGGGACAGTCACCACATATTAGGAATCCCACGTTTTCATTGGTCTAAGAAATGTGAAGGGATCCTGGAGGACAGCCTGCAGGATGCTGGGAGTTCTCCTGAACCTGTAGGCCAGGAAGAACCCGACTGCCTCTCAGCCTCTCCAGCTCCTGCTTGTTGTCATAGGAGATAGAGCTACCTTCTGGAACTGTTTGGGTTGGGGAGGCCCAAAGCTAGCACAAGCAGCAGGAGCAGGCAGGCGGGCAGTAGAATTTCCAGGACCCCAGGGGATTGTAATCACATTCCCTAACCAGGTGCTGGGTTAGGGCTGGCCACATCCAACCTTCTTGGCCTGGAGCCAGTGTTTCCAGGCCTCCCTCCACCCCTCAGCTCCTTCCCATCATCTTTCCAACCAGAAGCTTGTTAACTGTTTTCCTGTGCTTTTATTCAGATTTCAAGGCACCCTCTGTGTGTTAAACTTCAAAGAAAGTTTGCTGCCATAAGTGCAATGCTGTAACAAGTGGAAGCTGTAAATGGTTCTGTTGAAAATGGTTTGTTAAAACGAAGAGACCGGGACACTTTTCTGACACTTTTCTCCTCCCCCCCCCCACCCTTCTTTCAAATGAATTTTTGCATTTGTGCCCGGATTAAGTTGCCTGGTATCAATCCTGAAAATTTCAAAGATGAAAAGCAGAACCGCCGCACTAATATTTAAAAGGTAAAATGATTACAAAATGGCACCCAGCCAATGTTTATGAATCATTGAATATGAACATAAAATCATAAAAAATAATCACCAAAAGGTAAATAAATTACCCAGCTTACTGCTTATTTTCACATAGGTTCTGACACAAAAGCTGCAGCCATGAGTGATTTATACCTGTTTTAACAATAATACTCATTCTACTGAAAGATGGTCAGCACTTGTGCTGCCACGGGCAACGTGCCAGTTGTCGAAAGGTTAATGTTTCAGCAGCAATACATTAAATTATGAATAATACCGGTCCCAAAATGGAAGGTTATTAGCTCAGTATGCTTAATTAGCCCAGCTAGAACTTTGCCATCAAGCAACTGTGCCCATTACTTCAGCAGTAGCTACGATGGGGGATGGCATCACTGGGTTCTAATGCCAGAGCAGGTCCAGGTAGAGGTAGGAGGCATGTGGGCGTGTCTTCTACTTTCTTTTCATCTGGCATAACATGATGAGAAGCATCGCAAAAGCTGTTTTTTTCAGGATTCTGAACTTTCCTGGGGTTTATCTGTGAATACTTTCCAGAAGGAAAGAGCAAAAACTGTTTTGGGGGGGGAGCTTGGTACTCAGTGTTGTGGACCCATCTGGAGCAACCACATCTGCTGGTTGCTGCTAAGCCTAAGCCCTAAGGTAATCATGGACAGGTCTGGATGGACCATGAGCACCCCTCCAACAGAGCTATTTGTTGAACAGCTGCTATGTACCCAGCACTAGGTAGCAAGACATACACTTTTTTTTTTTTTTGATCCAAGAGAATGAATGACAACCAAGTTAACCAATCATGGGATCATCGCATTCATTACAGTCAGATGACTGCCATGAAGGGAGGATTTAGAATGCAACACCTGGATCAGAGTCA
Source organism: Urocitellus parryii (assembly GCF_045843805.1). Lineage (NCBI taxonomy): Eukaryota > Metazoa > Chordata > Mammalia > Rodentia > Sciuridae > Urocitellus > Urocitellus parryii. The sequence continues at coordinate 1,537,821 of NW_027551766.1, forward strand.
AGGTTCTTGGAGCAGGTTCCCATTTATTCCAGTGTCTAAAGTGTGAGTCGCTGAATCTCAAGGAAAGGATCCTCCGGGGAGAGAATACCAAAACCAGACTGTGTCTACAGAAAGAATGTTGCTAGAGAAAGATCAGGCATTGCTTGAAAGAGTATTTGATGAGGACTTGCCTGCCAGGGACATAAGGAAATTATTGAGCACTGAGCTCGGGTGGGGTGTGTGTGTGTGTGTGTGTGTGTGTGTGTGTGTGTGTGTGTTGGTGTGTGTAAACTCACGTGTGTGCATGAATACACTCTCAACCCCACAACCATCCCAGTCCTCCCCGCAATCCTAGCATTGCCCTGCCAGGCGCTCCAGTTTTAAACTCAAAGTTTACAGCCAGGGGAAGCACCAGGCCCCACCCATGCCAGGCCATGCCATGCCGGCTCCATCTGCTAGAGCTGAGCTGTCTGCACCACCGCCCAGCCCTACTTAGTACTATTAGTAGCTTGTTTTTCTAAGCCCTAAAATTCATTTTCTTTTCCCGCCTCGCTTCCAGAAAAATAAATAAAAGTGAACACATCACTCATTTAAGAGGAGGAATGGAATTTAGGTTGCGTTTTTCTTTCTATTTTTATGATTAGTTAGAATTTTCCTGTATTTAATCAGTGCTGCAATGGCGAGCTGTGTTCTGTGGGGAGAGGCCGAGTTAATGCATCCTTCTCTGTCTTGTCTGTTTTCAGAAGTCCACTGCTAGGCCCGAGATGAACACAAGACCGAGAGATGGCAGGGCTCCAGGCTGGTATGATGGCCTGCGAGTGGACAGGGAGCGGCCGTGACTCCATCTCTTCTCCTAGGACTTGTCAGCCCCGAGAGTCCTGGAAACCCCAAAGAAGAGAGTAAAAAAGAGCCCCCCTAAACTCACGAAGGTGATCAGCTGGGGCTTCCCATCCACTGGACCTTCCCAGCATTTCCTCTGCAGCTACCAGACGCCTGCTGGTGGGGCCCACTTCCTGCTTCCCAATGCGCATCTTTCCCCCTTGGCCATCCAAACACAATGGGCCGGGGAAGCACTCGGCCTCTAAGTGAACCTGGAAGTCAGCGCCAGGTAGGACGGGTCATCTCCTTTGCTCTGCATGTGCGTGCGTCCAGTTTGCCCAGGAACCTCCACTGGAGGCCACTGCTGTTGGTTTGCAGCTCTTGGAGTTGCTCTTGTTTGCACAACTGTTTGCTCCATGGCTGACAGGTGAAGGGAGATCCCTGGGAGAGGTAACACAGAAAAGGATTTCTTAGAGTGATGGCTGAAAGGAAGGAAAAAGACTAAGGCCCAAGGAGAAAGGAGGGCTTCCTCCTGAGATGGGGAGCCCCGAGAATAGATGCATGGATACAGAATAGAAGCACGGATGGCCTGTCTATGGAAATAGCAGGGTGGGCAGGAGAGTAGAAGCGTACCTGGCACACAGAGCCTTTCAGATTTACTGTCGTCCCCATTAAACTGCGGGTCTGCAAGAGCCCTCTGTTCAGGTAAGGGCAGCAGAGAGAACAGGATGCCCCAAGCAACCCATAAATAGCAGGGTGAAGACAAAGTGTTTATTACTTAGCCTCATGAAGCCCATATAAGCGCTCTCCCAGGGTGCGCAAGAGCAGGAGTGAGTGTGAGCAGGCCCACGTGTGTGTCCCAGGAGTGGGAGTCCCAGACACAGTGTTCGCGCTTGGCTTGACTCTATGAAGGCGTCCATTTGATGGAACGTCCTGGAACAGTTCATAGCCAGCCCAGCAAACCTGGTGTGGAGACAGAGTTGGCTTTTTCTCTTTCCTTTTCCTGTTTGCAGTGAGAATAAGGCCTTTCTCTTCTCAGCCCTTTGCTCTCCCCAAAGTTGTCTCACGAGGTCATTGCCAGATGGCAGGCTTCCTTTCAGTACAAGGTTTGGATGGAAACAATATTCTGTTTTCTGGGGGCTGGTAAAGCTCTGGGCCTGACCAGACTGCACTAAATTTAAATGGACTATTGTTTTAGTAGGGGCCATTGTTTCTTCAGAAGCTGGGGCCTATGTGATGCTGCTCTTTTTCCTATGTGTGTAGGATGGAGTTTGCCATCAGTACAGAGCAGCAGAAAGGTACTATAAGGTCATCATGTTTGGTTTTAACTCAAGTTGGGCCACTCACTGACTGTGTGTCCCTGGACAGGTTACTAAGTGACTTACCTTCCCCATCTGAGCCCTAGGGTCCTTATTTCAGATGAGTCTATCTATAAGATACCTTCTGGCTCATTCTTTGATTCTTTGATTAGGAGATAGTACATTACCACGTTCACCAATGAGCTTAAAAGCACTTTCTTTGCACAGCTTATATATCAACGGCACCGGTTTCTGAGAGCAGCTAAGGATATGTGCTGAATGTTCTATTGAATATCTTGAATAATGAATTTATTGGTTTGCTGAGGACTGTGGAAAGTAGAAGCGTCTGTATTGTCAAGTTCTAGCATCTCGGAAAATCCTCATAGATATTCCTCAGGGTTTTTAGCTGCAGTAATCTTTGTCACCATTGGATACTATTTTGAAAAAAAAATAAGCAGCACTTTCTAAAGCTATCTATCGGAATTTCTGAATGAGGCCCGAGCTCCACAAAATCTTTCATCTGATGAGGATCATCAAATAGATTAAAGCAATTCACCAAAACTAAGGTTGAGTAGTTTGGGTCATTATTGATAATTATCAAATGCCATAATATCACATTTCAGGATCTCAAAGGTAATTAGTAGGTAATGGCAGGACTTAGCAAGGCCCAGCATCTGAGATGCCAGGAGCCCTCTGGCATGGCCTCCCGTAACTGGTGCTGGATGGCTCTGTGTGCTGGCTTTCCAGGAAGGTATGCCACTACCAGTTCATGAAGAAGGATTCCCTGGGGTTCTGCCAGTAAGTACAGTAAGAATCAGTCCTGAAGTCATGGAAGGCCTTTGCCAATTCATTTGTAGATCTCTATGAAATGGGCTCTCCCAAGCAGACTGGTCCTTTTTGAAGAGCCTGAATCGGCTATTTGCCTTGTTAGTGGTATTCATTCCTTCTTTAACCTTCCTTTCTACCTTCCTCTCTCTGTTGCTCCTTCCACAAATATTTATTGAGCCTCTACTGTGTGGCAGGCACTGAACTAGGCACACAGTTCTTGTGTACTTAAACCAATGGTCCCTGAATTCAAAGTCCTTTGTGCTTCATAAGAAAAATAACCAAGTGGTCAACCACAGACATTATTTAAATAGAGTTGTTGTAATGAACTTGGAGAGTATGAAATATGAAGAAAGTAGCTGACCTGGGGGGGTTTCCAGGGAGAAGGTTCAGGATGGCATTGATGGAGAAGAGGCAAGGCATTCCCAGCAGAGAAGATGCCCACTATTTGGAAATCACAGGTAGAAATTTTGTGAATTACGTGTAGGATTTGGGAAGGAATCAAGGCTGGAGATGAATTTGGGGACCACCAATCTCAAAGCAAGCAGTTTGGGTTCAGGTTTATTTATTCATCCTGAAGACAGTTCCCCAGACCTGGGCACTGGTGGGACATCTCCAGATCTTGCCAATCATTAAGAAAACTCTCAGTGATCATTGTCTGCAGGTCAGTCTCCCAGAGCAACTTGGTGTCTCAGGATGTGAGTCTGCAAGTATACAGTCACCTTATCCAGGAAAGAATCTTGAATCCCGGGGCTTCTTTTTCAGAGACCTGCCCCAATTCATGCCAATCAGTGGAAGTTCAATGGATAGAACAGTCACCACATCCATGACTTAAATATAGAGGTGGCCCATATCACACCTTTTGTTAATGCCACAACTGGCTTCATGTTGGCCTAGCTCTCTCTCATTTTATTTCTCTTTGGTAAAATATATGTATGGATTAGAAAATGTAAGTCTATCGTATAAAGGTGTAGTGTTATAATTTTTAGGGGAAGTAGAAGTATGTCTGGGTAGCCTACTGAAATCTCTATCCAGGGCTGTGTTTTGTCCAAATGCACAGCCCATCTAAGCCTAAGACCTCTCAATGAGCTGTGCCCTTCTGCTTCTGGCTTTTTCTGGCTACACTCTGCCCTCCTGTACCCCATGATGGATACTAGGTAATGGGATTTCCCTTTCAGGACCCAAGTATAGCCAAGCCTCTCTACTGACTCCCTAAAGTCTGAAGACTGGCCTTCTTGTGATAAAATGAGCTTCTATTAGTGGTTCTGTCTTCTGATACGTGTGTCTCAGTGCATGTGACTGCCTTGAACTTCAAGACCTATCTGATAATTGTCTGAGGTCCATCATTATCATTTAGTTACCTGGATCCATGCCCCAATTACCTACTCCGACCGGCCATACCTACCTGGTCTCCAAGTCTTGTCTGTCTGAGTATGGATTCCCAATGCTCATTCTGCCCCACTCATTCCTCCCTTGTTCTTCTTCATACCTGGAGTGGACACTAAGAAAGAATTTATTTAGATGATACCTTTGATATTCTATGCTATATGTAATCATGGAGATAGTAAAGTATAGGTATATGAAATGAAATGAAAATCTGGCTTGACTTAGAAACACTTTTTCCCCTTACAATTTAATACATTTTCTTATCTTCAAACTACATTAAATTTCATAATGTAATAAAATTTAGAGACACCATCCTTTACTCCTGGAAAGAGCCCAAAGTGACATGAACAAAGTAATCTTCTCCATGAAAGACGACTTATGAATGCCACTTGCTTACAGAGTCTCACGGGATTCTCCTTTGTCATCTCCCATTTTTAATTAGAGTTATAATCATCTCTCAGGGGGTATCTGGAAGCTTCATTAAATCTACCAGCTTTTCCATGTGTATAAAACTGGTGATGATTAAAATCTTAGCCATATCAAAACTGATAAGCATTGGGAGAAAAGGTTCGCTATGGAAGGGCTCTGAGTGAAGTTAGCTCCCCCTTTACTCCTATATGACGAAGACTCTGCTGGAGTCAGCATGGAAAGCAGCACCCTCTCCAGTCAGTACATTTGTTTCATATCCATCTCACATTCCTGGATCCTCCATCTGCAGTTATATCTTTACAAACTGTCATTCAGGGCCCGTTGATACCATGAGCATGGCTCACTGATGCTTCTTACAAGATCCTACTGGATTCCTCTATATGTGCAGGAGGGAGCTAGCTACCCTCTGACTAGAATTCACCAAATGCCTTTCTAGTCAGCTCCTCTGATGAACTGTCATGAGCATTCCAGAACTTTCTACTTGCATTCACATTGCCATCCAAAACAGTTCTCTAGTTTGGGCTTTGGGGCTTGGTACTCTCACCTCACTATAGAACCGCAAAGCATCATCACAGTGAGTTACATTCCAGACTCACAGCAGGTAGCTTCATAATGAAGCAGAATTTCTAGATTGAGGTTAGAACCATAACCCTTGATCTGGGATTTTCCATAGTAGTACTCTTTTTGAAAAAAATAATAATAATAATTTCTTTAGTTGGACACAATACCTTTATTTTATTATTTACTTTTATGTGGTGCTGAGGATCGAATCCAGTGCCTCACACATGCTAGGCAAATGCTGTACCATTGAGCTACAACCTCAGCCCCCATAGCAATACTATTGATACTTTGAAATTGAAATTTTTGATTGAGATAACACTATTAGCATTTTGTGTCGGCTGGTTCTTTGTTGGCAGAAGGAATATGCATTGTGTATTACAGGATACTGAAAAGCATCCCCAGCTTCTACCAATTAGATACCAGTTGTAAACCTGGGTTGGTATGGTTTTTCTAGTTGGAGAATGTTCTGGAGTATTTATGGAATCTTCTCTTCCTGTAGGAAAGAAGGAAAACAAGAAAGTCATTTGACCCATGGCAACCACAGGCCTTTCCACCATTTATATATAGTTGCTCACCTTTTCTATCTTATATCAGAGAATTTTCAGATATGTGACTGCTTGTGTTGTAGAGGGAGCAATAATGTAGAGAGAAGCCAGATTTCCTTTGGATCTGGATCTCTTTTGTACTATGAATACAACTCCTCTATGTCATCTCAGTGGGCATTAGTATTAAGCCCACAAAAAAAAACATTATTGCGTATATATTATTTTAACTTAAGTGGCTCCACTAAAGGCAAGGTTTTTGTTGTTTGTTTTGAAATTTTTTTCCTGCATCTAATTTAGCCATTACCACAGATTCTGGTAAAGTTGTCATGTTTCAAGAACTGTGCCATTGTTTCTCAGTGTTTGCATCACACAGAATTGCAAAGAATGCCTTTATCTTAATAAGCTCATTTATATGAGCAGTGACTAAGATAAATTACTGGAACTGTGGAGATCTGTCCATGCCCACCACTTCCCTCATGCCTAAGAAGCACAGCCTTCCAGAACTCACTGGAATTCAGAATCTTTTTTCATTAAAAAAAAGTACGTTAGTGGGAGTAAAATGCAAAATTCATTCATATTCAAAGAAAAGTTGCTGGGTAGGATATTGTGCTAGTTACCGTGAGATGTTTAGAGGCATCTCAGGCACAACCTGGGAGTTCAAGAACTCTCTGTCTACAGGTACAGTCAATATGTGAACAAGAACACCTAGAATAACAAGTGGGGGTCTTATAAGCTATGTTTCTTGGGCATTCAGAACATGGTCACTTAAAAAGGTGGATTCTATATTCTACCGTCCCTTACCTGACCACAAATTCTAGAATGCATAAGTAAATGGCCTGCAAGAACACTTCTTTTCGTTTTTTGATGGGATTCATACAAAATGAATTATAGAAATATAGAAGACAAAGAATAGCAGGGTTTTAGCAAGGCTTTTAAAAATATGGTAAATGAAAACTTGTCCATAAGATGAAGCGTGGGTTTGTTAGTAATTGGTTGATTGTAATTGGTATCAATGTGGAGGAGCTTCCTGGTGCTGGGATACCATGATTTTGGTCTTAATCCATGTGTAGTAGTTATAAAATCATATGTTGCAGAGAAAAGAACACAAAATGGTTTTTTGTTTGAGTGTGTTGTATGTGCTAAGCAAGCACTTTACCACTGAGCTACACCCTTGGCCCATTAAAATATTTTTGACAGACTAAGGCTGTATACCATATTTAACCAGATAAAATGTAATACACACACGAAATGGAAGGCAGGCATGGTGGCACACACTTGAAATCCCAGGTACTGGAAAGTCTAAAGCAGGAGGATAACAAGTTCAAGACCAGCCTGGGCAGCTTAGCAAGACCCTGCCTCAAAATAAAATGTAAATTTTGGGCTGGAGTTGTAGCTCAGTGGTAGAGCGCTTGCCTTGCATGTGAGGCACTGGGTTTGAACCTCATCACCACATTAAAAATAAATAAATAATAAAGGTATTGTGTCCTTCTACAACAACAACAACAAAATTTAAAAGTAAAATGTTCTGGGGAGGTAGCTGAGGGGTAGTGTACCCCTGAGTTCAATCCCCAGTACCAGAGCAAGGGAGCTTTCTCTCTTGGATCTAAAATCCCAGGCATAAATCCAGGCAGGGGGAGCCAGACTTGGCAACAGGTATTGGGAAAGTCTCAGAGCATTTCTATTTTCAGACTTTTATGTGCATTTAAGAATCACCTGGGAGCCGGGTACAGTGGCGCATGCCTGTAATCCCAGCAGCTCAGGAGTCTGAGACAGGAGGATTGCTAGTTCAAAGCCAGCCTCAGCAAAAAGTGAGGCATTAAACAACTGAGATCCTATCTCTAAATAAAATACAAAAAAAAAATAGGGCTGGAGATGTGGCTCAGTGGTCAAGGGCCCCTGAGTTCAATCCCTGATATCCAAGAAAGAATCACCTGGCATACTTGTTTCAAAAATGAATTCCCAGGTTCTACCCTGGTTGTGAGATTCACAAAGTTTGAGGTGGGGCCTAAGATATTAAGGTATCTTAGCTTGGACTGCTACAACTCCATAGTTCTGGAGTCTGGGAGGTCCAAAGTCAAAGTGTCTGCAGAGTTGGTTCCTGGTGGGACTATTTTTAGGGGAGTATGAATATTCCGTCCATACCCTGAAGCTTCCTGGGTCATTCTGAAGTAGAAATTCCATGGGCCCCACTTTACAAACTGCTGTCATAAAGGTTTAAGTTAATAAGAGGATTCCAGAATTGCATTAAGCAAAGTTTGATGAGAAGAACAAGAGTGTGAGACTCCTGGCCCATGGGGGTAAACAGAGCAGATGTGGATGATTTATATTTAATTCTGGGCATGACTCTGAAAAGACAGGCAAACTGGAAACAGGAAGGCAAAGGAATTCAGAACCAGGTCATGTGAAGAACTGTTGAAGGAAGTGGCAGTTCCTCATTTAGAAATATCAGAAAGAGCCAGGTGAATTGCTGTATGCCTATAATCCCAAAGGCTTGGGAGACTGAGGCAGGAGGATTACAAATTTGAGGCCAGTCTCAGCAATTTAGCAAATCTTAAGCAACTAGTAAGAGATAGGGTCTCAGTTGTTTAATGCCTCACTTTTGGCTGGCTCAAAATAAAAAATAAAAAGGGCTGTGGATAGAGCTCAGTGGTTAAGTGCTCCTGGGTTCAATCTCCAGTATCAAAAAAAGGAAGGAAGGAAGGAAGGAAGGAAGGAAGGAAGGAAGGAAGGAAGGAAGGGAGGGAGGGAGGGAGGGAGGGAGGGAGGGAGGGAAGGCGGAAGGAAGGAAGGAAGGAAGGAAGGAAGGAAGGAAGGAAGGAAGGAAGGAAGGTCAGAAAGAAGACATGACAGAAGAAAGAAAGGAGAAAGGTCATCTCTGTCAGGGAGTTAAACTTATTCTATGTGGCCTCCAAGGTGATACTAGGACCAGTGGGCAGGAGCTCCAGAAGATTCAATTTGGGCTCAAAATACTGAGCATCCTTCTTGAATAATCAGAGACATCCCTAGCAATGGAGGTTTCCAAGCATGACTGGAGACCATGTTTAAGTGAGTCTTCATCGGGCTGGGGTGTGGCTCAGTGGTAGAGTGTGTCCAAAGGCTGCACAAGGCCCTCATTCAGTCCCCAGCACCAAAAAAGAAAATACAAAGAAATGATTCTTCAGTATGCTGTCTAATGGATGAAAGGGTGGACACTGAAGCAGTGGCAGAATGAAGTGACTTGTTGTTGTTCCTGATTAGTAGCAAAGCCTAGAGTCTGTTTAGGCTTCCAAGTAGAGAGTGAGGTAAGGATGATGCAGGCAGGTGTGCCAGGGAATCGGAATGGGGAGAGATGGGAAGTGAGGAACAGGGGTTGGAGGGGTTGTGTTCTAGAACTCAGCAAAGACTTGCAGTGGAATGGGGGCAGAGAAGGAGAAAGGGGGTAATGGGAAAGGATGTGAAGACATTTCACCGAGGACAGAAAGATCCATTACAAGGTCCTTTAATACAGTGCTCCAGGCAAGTTGAAGTTCATTCCAGTTATGCTTTTAGGAAACAAGGGACTGAGGAATGGAGTTGGAACTCAGCAATAGTAGAGTGCCTGCCTCATATGTGTGAGGCACTGGGTTTGATTCCCAGCACCACATATAAGTAAGCAAATAAAATAAAGGTCCATCAACAACTATATATATATATATATATATATATATATATATATATATATATATATATATGAAAGAAAGAGAAACAAGAGGTTGAAATCTCCTGCTCAGCATTAAGAAAGAGTAGGGTTGGTACCCAGAGGTACCCAAGAAAATTTGTGCTGTCATCTTGATCTTCACAGAGTTGGGGCTTTTATGACTTTGAGGTTGTCTCCATGCAGTGCATGTTCTAGAAATGTTGGGTTTCTTTTTTAAAGGTGTTACTGGGGATTAAACCCAGGGTCTTTTGCATGCAAGGCAAGTACTCTACCGACTGAGCTATATCCCCAGCCAGAAATGTTGGGTTTTTATAATAAAAACTCTGTGATTTTAGAAAATGGGTTGCCCCTGTGCCACTGTAGTTTATAGTAAGAAATATAAACTGAGCTTTTTCATCTATTTTCTCATTTTTACTTCCTAGTGGAGTTTCAAGATATTTACGGAGATTAATGATGTTGACCCTCATGAGATGTACAAGATTGGCACAGTTTGAAAATCCACCATACCTGTCTTTGGCCTTGACCACTTTCAATTCATAAACCTCTTCAGATATCTGGAAATAGGCTTGTCAAAGTAGAGGTTGTATGCCTTGGCCATTTGCTTATTCATTGTTTTTGCAGAACTGAGTGTTAGACATTCCTTAAACACCAGTAGGAAGACCTTCGTTTTTTAAGTAGATTTTCTTTTTTCTTTTTTGGCAAGGTAAGGTTGGTTATAAGAGAATTTGTTCTTATTGGTTAACATCATAGGAGAGTCACTTAATTTTAAGAACTTGGAAAGACTGTGTGCCGGAAAGCAGGATTCATGCCTCTATTTTTGAAAATAAAAAGGGAAGTTGGTAATGTCCTAATCTGGAACTTCACCTGGAAAAAAAATGACAGACAGCCAAATCATTTCTAGAATAATCTTTAGTGCATATAGCATTAGGAACTTAGATCACTGGACGAAACAAGTCCTGTCAGACTGATTCATCTCATTCTGTAAAAGAGGAACAAGATTTTAGTAGATTAAGGAGAAATGATAAATGGAATCTATATGTTATTTAGCAAGATGCTTAAGCTATTTCTCCAGCATTTTGGTTGATAAATTCTGAAAATTTGGGGATCAGTATGAGATGTCCAGGGGGCAACTGAGCTCCTATCCTGGGGTCTTGATTTAATAGCACACTTTTTTGAGAGGTTCAACAGCAGGGTGAAAGTTACCTGACCTGATTTAAGAAGAAGACATACTAGTAAGTTCCCTCAGAGGAGCCTGTGAGTCCTGATGAATGTATCCGACATGTCTGTCATCTGTGGTTTTGATTATTAAGATATGCTCAGAAGATCCGTTATGCATAAATATATATATATATAATATATTATATATAATATTATAATATATATTACTGTATATATATGTGTGTGTGTGTGTGTGTGTGTGTGTGTGTGTGTATTTTTTTTTCTGGCCTCTCAGTCATTCACATACCCTGCATGTGCATCCTTCTGAAATTCCCCCAAGAACTTCCTGACAGGATCAGTTCTCAGGCTTCCCTATCACCACAGAAAGGGGGGGAAATAAGAGGAAACAATAACTCTGAAAGCAAGTGAGATGCGTGAGACATCTGGAAATAAATCTGTCATCCTCCGTAATTTCTGGAAATTCTATTCTGGCTTAGAAGGAGTCTGTTGCTAGACAGCGATGATATTGCTTTTATGATTATGCCTTGGATTTACATATCCCCTCTACTCAAGAGAGCCCAAGCACTTTCATAACCATTGCGTCATTTGAAACTATTCATCTTCACGACGCCCCTCCTGAGGACGTCTGGTGGGCACCAACTTGCATTCCTCGTATTTCAGGAACTTTATGGCTGGAATTAGGTACATCAGGTACCTGTATATGGAGAAAGTTTTTCCTCAGTAATATATCTGTATCTCATTGCCCCATTTCCCAATACTAACAGATTTAACCCAGAGCCCAATGATACCTAAAAAAATAGTATCTTATATTTGTCTAGACCCCTCTAGTTTCACAGCACCTTCAAAATCGCTTGATCTTCACATTCCAACCCTGCAGCACCAACAGATTAGGACCATCAAGGTATTGTGAATCATCATCAAACACCTGCCACATGCCAGGCTTTGTGCTACACACTGTATATGTGCTATCTTATTTAATCCTCAGACAACCCAGTGACTCTGTACTGTTATCTCCACTTTACAAGGAGAAGCACACTCTGTGGATTTAGTGACTTGCTGGAGACCATCCAGCTCTTAGAGGCAGAGTTGGGATGAGACCTCAAGTTTTTGATGATTTTCCCACTCTCCAAGTCTTGTTTTATTTTATCTTATTTTTCTAAGAGAAGACCTTGATTCTTCCAGGTACTTTGTTTTTATATTCATCTGTTTTTCTATTCATTTTTATTTTTATTTATTTATTTGGGGGGTATGGGGGTGTTGAACCCAGGAGCACTCCAACACTGAGCCACATCCCCAGCCCTATTTTGTAAATTATTTAGAGACAGGGTCTCATTGAGTTGCTTAGCGTCTCATGTTTTTGCTGAGGCTGGCTTTGAATCTGTGATCCTCCTGTCTCAGCCTCCTAAACTGCTGGGATTAAATCTGTGTGCCACTGTGCCTGACATCTATATATTTTTAAATGTGTTAGTACTTGCCTAACACTTCTAAGGCCCTAAGTCTCTGGGTTTAATCCCCAGTACTGTTAAAAAAAAAAAAAAAACTGATGATGAAAAGTGATTATTGATTCACCTTGTATCATTGTTAGTACATTTTAGTTCAGGCCCCATCTTTAGCAGTTGAGATTATGTTTTTTCAATAACTAATAAAAATTATGCTTTTAAAATAATAAAGAAACAGATTTCATTATAATCTCAAGGGAAGTCCTCAACTGGATTCATTCACTCATTCATTCCAACTTTGTTAAATGTATCTTCATGCCTAGAACCGTCTTTCTCCTGGAATCATTACTTGCAATTTGGTGTCATCGTCATTTGTTGTCATCATTGTCATGATCACATGTCATTATCATCACCCTCCCCTTCAGCATGGGCACATCGTTGAGTGCCAGTGAGCACTAGGGGTGTTCGTGGAGATTGTGCAGTGGGCACTCCACATAGGCCCGCCCATGGAAGCAGGTGGTGTGACCCATAACATGAATCCACATCTGTTTATGAATGCGCCTGCCCTTCCATGTCACCATCATTACTGAGTAGTGAAAAGAATGAATATTATTGGCCTCACTTTGGTGCTATGTAGTTCTAAATGAATCCAGGAAGCACTCCAGAGACCTAAATAGGAGAAATTGGGTACTGTCAACTCCAACATTGGGCTGGGGACAGTGTCCACAAGAGGAAGTGAGTTAGACTCCAGAGTGGAGAGAGAACTCCCTATAGTGTCTTCCCCGGATCTCTCCAAAGTTGAAAGGCACTACAGTAAAAGATGAGAATAATTCTCCTCCTTCTTCTTCTCTTCTTACTCCTCCGGCCCCCTTCTTCTTTACCTTCCTCCCTCCCTCCTTCCTCCTCCTCCTCCTCCCCCTCCTTCTTCTTTCCTTCCCTTCCCTTTCCCTTTCCCCTTCTCTTCCCTCCCTCCCTCTCTTTCTTTTTTCCTCCTTCTTCTTTTTGAACAATTCCCACCACCCTCTATGACCAAAACTGACAGGACTAGGACAGCTTGGGAGCCACGGCCAGAGGCCACTTGAACACACAGCTGGGATTTGGAACTTATATTCTACCTTTTTATTTGTATCCTAATCCAGCAGGGGATCCAGAAATGATGAGATGGCAATGATGAAAATGACATTGAAACTCTTAATGCTACTTTTATTTGGGCCCCAAAATCACACACACACACACACACACACACACACACACAAATTTCATTTACCAACACAGCTATGTGTCTAACGGACGACTCATGGGAGCAAGTCCTTGGCCTATAACATTTGGAAGGTAAAATTAGAACTTATATACAACATTTAAAGCCTGTAGAAACTTCTAGATTCCTAGCATATCCAAAAAGGGTTTAGATCCTAATGAGCTTGAAGAGACATATTTATGACTGGCCTCCTTGGCCAGACCCCCCACCCCCCATCAGCTTTGTGCCTCTCCAAGTACACAGGTCTCCCAGGGTGACCTCATAGTTTTTGAATTCTCTCCTGACTGCCAGGGCCATTTAGCTGGCACAGTCCTGGAAGTTTCTCTTAAGAAATAGAAATGTGGGGCTTGGGCTGAGTGGTAGAGCACTTGCCTAGTGAGTGTGTGTGTGTGTGTGTGTGTGTGGCCCTAGATTTGAACCCCAGCAGAGCAAAAAAAGAAGAAGAAGAAATATACCCAAACATAGCAAAGAGACCCATCCCTATATCTTAAAAGAATCTTCTGATGCTGTATTTAAGAGTTTTCTGTACAACTCAGTGGTAAATGTGCCTGTTTAAGTATTCATGCACTCCTAGTAGAGCCCCATCTTTACAGGTGCCAGTCATTCTAGACTGGGGATTCATGGTCCTGGGAAAATCTCGGGGGCAGAGATTATGAGTTCACACCTGAAAAATGACTACTTAATAGTGTTACTCTTGTGTGACCTTCCCATGCCTCCTACTTCTTCCCTCCCCGCTCCCCAACTAAAAGGTGGAGGAACCCAGATGATAGGGTAGGAAGAAGGAGCCAAAAGGTATGTCATTATCTGCATTTTGCCTCTTAGTCTGGGAGAGCTGTTCCCTGTGACACCCCATTGTTCTGACATCTTGCTGTCTGCTTTAGAAGCAGTTTCCAGGGACCCCCTATCTGCACCTCTCTGTGAGAATAAATAAACAGACTGAGGCTCCCATGCCTTTATTAAACATTTCCTTCAGACGGGATGTTTGGTACCCACATGTACCAAGAAAGCTCTCATCTCTTGAGCAACATGACTTCTGAGCCCTGTTAGAAGCACCCCTTTGAATAAGCAGAAGGTACCAGTGCTGACCATGACCACCGCTCCTCTCTGTCTCCAAGATGTCACCATTACCCTGGCTCTGCCCCACTGGGAAGACTCAGAGGAACCTCCTTGGTCCCTCAAAGAACAAGGACTAGCAGCCACAGCTGCAGAGAAATGACCAGGGACCTGTGCTCCAAGAGGGTCTGGCACCTATGGTCTGGCTGCAGGGGAGGGAGGGCACCCCTGGTCAGCAGCGGTGATGAAAATGTGGGACCTCAGTCTAGAAGAGGAAAGGTTGAACATAAATAAATAAATAGGGCACATATGACCAAGCCCCCAACCCCTAAATCTCGAAGGCCACTGGAGCAGGAAATTGAGTGGCCAGACCCAGCAGCCTTGCTGTGCCCTCCCCCCCTCCCCTAGGTCTGAAATGTTTTCTGGGCCAGCTAGAGGTGTTTATTTTATTTTATTATTATTTTTTAAATTTAGAAATCTTAAATCTAGAGAGAAAAAGGAAAGAGGAAGTGCGTTTTTAAAAAAACAGAGTGAAGACTCACTCAGTGGCTTCAGATCTGAGAGTTGGAAAGAGGAAAGGAAAAAGCCACCCCCCCACCCGTGTGTGTGTGTGTGTGTGTGTGTGTGTGTGTGTGTGTGTGTGTGGTTTCTCCAGCCGGCCTGGGAGGCAAAAGGAAAACAAAGGCAAGTGCGGGCCCCATAAAGCTGCAGAGAGAAGTGGTAGAGGCTGGGTGTGGGGGAGGGGCAGGGGCGGCAGGCTGGGAGGGGCCCCACCTTCGCAGGCCCCGCTGGCCAGGAGGAGGCCACACACCTGTGTGAGAGACAGTGATGTCAGCATTTCCTTCTGGGTTTGTCACATGGTGCTTGCCAGGTAAACAGACTGGAAATAGACTCCATAAAGGCTGGGCCTGCTGGGGGGAGGCTGGAGGCGATGGCTTCACCCTTTCCTCTCTGCTGTGTCCTGAGCAAGCAGGGTTCCCCCGCCTGGCACGCCTGGCACACGGTGGTCTCCCAGTGGAACTGCATTTTGACAAGCCAAGGAATATAACTTAGTGAGGGAAAGCTGTTTGCTTTTATAATTAGCTCAAGGAGTTTGAAGACATTTTGATTTCTTTAAAAAAGAGTAGAGGGGCTGGAGATATGGCTCAGTGGTAGAGGGCTCACCCAGCAGGTGCAAGACCCTGGATTCAATCCCCAGCACCCAAGGGGGGAAGGAAGGAGGAGGAGAAGAGGAAGAGGAAGAAAAGGGTGGGGTGGGAGAATGAATAGACATAGAAGCCAGAGGCTGCCATGGTCTTGGGCCTGGGATTACTTATCCCACAGTCTCCCTGGTAGTCAGATGGATATAGATTTAGCATGTTCTGGAAGGCTCAAGTTTAGAATGAAAGGATCAGATGCTGTCATTATCAATACCAGGAAACAGAAAATGCTCGTTGCCTCTAGGAGAACATAGTAAAGGAGTTTGATATAGTTCAGTGTTGTGTCACATGGAGGAACGGAGGAGGCCCCATGAAAGAGATGAAGTAAGAAAAAGACAAATTACAATGACTTTTTAAAAAATATCCTTATTTCTTTATTTTTATGTGGTGCTGAGGATCAAACCCAGTGCCTCACATGTGTGAGGCAAGTGCTCTGCCACTAAGCCCCAAGCCCAACCTCAAGTTACAATGTCTTTTAAGCAGAGTTCTATAACAATAGAAAAGGGTCAGTTGGGCATGGTGGTTGGTGCACACCTGCAATCCCAGCTACTGGGGAAGCTGAGGCAGTAAGATCATAAGGTCCAAGCCAGCCTCAGCTATCTGATGAGACCCTGTCTCAAAATAAAAATGGGTTGGGGATGTATCTCAGTGGTAGAGTACCTGGGTTCAATCCTCAGTACCCCAAATTTAAAGAAATAAATAAAAACCAGAAAGTGTCCCAAGCAAAACATGGCAGGAGTTTGGGGGATTTTAAAATGGGAAAGGCACATCTGGAAACTTTATTTGAAAAGCAAAGTTGTTGGAGCAGGTAATTTTTCCACCTGGAAAACTTTAGGGCTCAAAACGGTGATGGGTAGGTGAAGAATATATGGATCTTTCTTCAAGTTGCTAAGAAATAGGGCCTTTGCATCTATGATGAAAGAGCTCACTTTGAATAATTTTGGCTTGAAAGGATACATCCTGTTTTGGTCATAATTTTCTGTCCCTGTGGAAATTTAACTAAAACTTGTGAGAGATGCCAGGCACAGTGGCACATGCCTATAATCCCAGTGGCTCAGGAGGCTAAGGCAGGAGGATCACAAGTTCAAAGCCAGTCTCAGCAACTTAGTGAGGCCCTAAACAACTTAGCCAGACCTTGTCTCAAAACAAATAAATAAAAGCAAATTGAAGACATGGCTTAGTGGTTAAGCACTCTTGGGTTCAATCCCTGGTTAAAAACAAAAACAAAACAAACCCCACAAAACTGTGAGGTTTCCTTGGATGCGGTTGCAAATCTGAGACAGTCCCAGGTAAACTGGTCTAGCCTTGCTAGAAAGATGTGATCAGATAATTCACCCCTCCTCCCTTTCACCAAAAATCAAATCACATAACTCCTTTCACTCTGTTTTTCTCTCATTTCTTATTCTCTCCCCTCATTTCTTTTCCTCAACCTCCCCTGGTCAGTTGTTTGTTTATTTTTATGTGGCATCCACGTCTCTACAGATGGACTTAGGAGCTGGCAGAATATAGATAAATTGAACAGTTGGCTTTAGTTGCACCTGGGGAATAAAATGGGGAGGAGAAAGATGCTGCACATCCTTGCAACTACTCCTGCCCCCACCTCACTCCCTACTAACTTCCCTTATGGGGAAGGGGAGAAGATTGGGGTCTAATCATTGTACACAAGTATACTTTCAGCCCTTGGGTTCAGCGATAGATACTTGATACTTCTCTCTGTTAACAACATACATCACTCTGACACAACTCCCAGCCCAGAGTTATTTTTGCACCATTATGTAATTGGATTGCCTAGTCAGAAGTACTTCCTTAACAAGGCTTCCAGCAACCCCTCCATGTGGGCCTGAACAGTCCTGCCCAGTAACTAACTAACTAACACACACACACACACACACACACACACATACACACTTGTGCAGCTTCAATCAGAGTCAAACCAGCTAAACCCAGTGAGGGGAGACCAGCCTGTACCACTGGATTCTGAAGAATCCCCCAGAGGGCTGGTGAGGCCTGGTGGTACATGTGAGGCTCGAGTTGGCAGAAGACTCTCGGATGGGCAGACCTCCGTTTGGGCAAAGAAGGTGTTTTTGTTCCAAGGGGCTGTGGGCCTGCTGCCACACACGCCCTTCTCTATCTCAGGGCCTGCACAACCAAGCACTAATGTGCCCAAGAGGCCTGCCATTTGGATGTCACTACTCTCTCTAATTCCCAGTTTACTGGATTTCCTAATATTTTTTCATGACTGGTGGGTCATCTGATCATTCCTTCCTGTGAGCCCTGCTGACTCACAGAAGTAAGGAACTTGTCTCAGCTTCAGACAGAGTAAGAAAATTTTCAAAGAAAACATGAAAGCCAAGTGAGGGCTCTGGTTCTGAGTAGTCCTGATCCCAAACCCAGGGGATACTGGCAATCATTTCAGGGCTTAACCGCTGTGGCTGTCATCCTGGGGTTTTGTTCATGTTGTTATATTTCCTTACTTTTTTTCTTTATTTAGTTGTAGTTGGACACAATACTTTTATTTTATTTATTTTTATGTGGTGCTGAGGATCGAACCCAGCACCTCGCACATGCTAGGCGAGCACTCTACCGCTGAGCCACATCCCCAACCCCTTGCTTTTTTCTTTTAATGACCATCCTCCATGATGGTCAGTGACTTGTCTCCTAGCCATGAATGTTGCCCTGAATCCATATAAAACTCCAAACACTCTCCCCAGATTTTTTTGCTTTCCCTCCCCTCAGCGCATCTGCATTATCTCTTCTCTTCCCTTGGTTCCCTGGTTCTGACCTTGACAACAGTCAGTGGGTATAATAGAAGTAGCTATAAAGCCTGACAGATCTGGGTTCCAAATCAAGCTGAGCCTCCGAAAAGCTATGTGACTTTAAGTGAGCAACTTAACCTCTCTGGATATGATATTCCTCTTTTATGAGATGGGACTAATAGTATTAGTTTTCCATTGCCACCGGGAGAATTGAATATAATTTCATGTAAGATGCCTAGTAGGGAGTTAATACATAGTAGGTGCTCAACAAATGTGGGGTCTTCAGGGAGGGGAAGAGATTATGAGCACCTTGCCTGGCTCCTGAGAACAAAATCCCAGCCCTACTAATCTCCTGTGGGAATATCCTTCTTAAGGATGCTGAGTTGAATCTCACCATCATTGTGTGGTGGGTAGGGGATCCAGAGGGAAGGGAAAGAAGTGCCCTTGGTCCTAGGTCCCAGCACAGGATCCCAGGGATAGACACTCCCATGGCTATTCGTTTGGGAAAAGCTTCCCTAAAAACTGACCCCTTACTCCCCCCTCTCAGCCAATATCTCCTTACAGACCCTTCCAAAACTGAGCCCTAAGTTCATTGTTATGGCTGTGGTCTTACCTGTTACTAGCTGCAGGGGCTACTAATTCCCCAGAACAAAGGGTCAAGGAATGTGGTTTTTCCTAGAGTGTGCACCAGTGTGAACCTTGCATCTCTGTTGCAAAGAAGGATTCTCTCCAGCTCCTCAGCAGGTCCAAGTTGAAGTCCACCAGGCAGGAAGGGATCCCAAGGGTAAATCGAGGTACAAACAACCAAAGGCAAAATAATGAGGGAGACCAGGCGAGAAAGAATCCCAGAGGTGGGGGGCAGGGAAGAGCTAGCACCACAGGACTCAGGGCTCTTGTCTCTGAAGTACACAAACCCCCAAAGCCTTGACATTGGCTGTACCTGCAGGGGGCCAGGGTGAGGTGGCAGAGGACCTGTGGCAGCTCACCCCACTATTCCAGTTGGCAAGAAGCCCTTCCCCGAAGGCTGTAAATTTAACCTTTAGCATTCAAGTGCCTTAAGTGTTGTTGGGAGCAATTCTTCCTGCAGCAGCTTAACCAGACTGCTGAAAGAGAGGTCCGCAAAAATCCGCCTGCTTTCTTTTTCTTACCAGACAAAATGAGAGGACACGGGAACCCCTCGAGATGGCCTTTTGCTAACCTAAACATCCAATCCCACCTCCTTGGCCAGTCCGTTTTCTGGTCGGCCTCCGTGGAGAACAGGGCCCCTGGGGTTTTCCACTCCCAGTTCTGCTCCTGGGACTGAGGGGTACAGAATCTCCCTCTTTCCCCAGACCGGGAGGGGCTGCCTGGGACTCCTGCCCAGTTCCTCCTGCAGTGGGGTTGGGCCCGCATCCTGGCTTCCCCACATCAGCGCCCCATGGAACAGGGATAGACACTTGTGATCTGAAAGAGGCTGGAATAACCGGGCGGCGGCAGCAGAGCCTTGGAAAAGCAGTAGAATGCCAAAGGGCCCCCGGTGGGGAGTCAGGGTGAACTCCAGTAAGGCGCTGCGCCAGGGCCCTGCAGGCTGGAGCAGGAGGTGCGACCGCCGCCGTACCCTCTCCTTCCCAGGTCTCCGGTGGGGCCTGGTCCCTGGCCTAGTGGTTTTTCTGGGGCCCCCAGCTGCGGAGCCATGGAGTTGACCGAATTGTTCTGCTGGGGCGTGTTGCCCCGCCCAGTCGAGGGGCTGCGGAACCATGCCTTGTGCGCACCTGCAAGGGGCGCCAGGGTCCCAGGGTAGCGGCTCTGTGGTGGTCTTAACGTCCCAGACACTGTCTCCAGGGGCCAGAACTCCCTGGCTTCGATCTCTGAACCCAAGCTGGGGGACAAAAAGGTTCCCAAAATGGGGATGGGTGCGCCACACATCCGGGAGGCGCGCGCTAGCTCCGTGAACTGGATCAGCACCTTGGGAAACTGCCGGGATTCTCTGGGCAGTGGTTCTTGGGGACCAGGAGGGGAGAAGTGGAACGGTGCCTCCAGGGAGGGGTGGGAGAGAAGACGTGAAAAGGGTGCATCCTATGCGGGGCCACAGGAAACTGGCGTCAAATGTCCCTCCTGCCCCGCTGAGCTCTGGAATTTAACAGGGAGGTGGCTGCAAGGGGCGCCCCAAGCTCACAGGGGGCCAGTGCCCTGCCTGCTGCCTTGACACTGGCTGGGCCAGAAGGCCTCTTGGCGGGAAGTGCAACTAACTGGAGCCCCAGCCAGGGTGCCCTGGGCCTGTCACGCCCTGGGCTCCTCCGGGACAGCCATGTGGCGCCCTGCCCTTTACCCACCAGCTTCAACCAAGCTTGGCCCCAAATTTCGTGCCAGCCGCGCGCGGGAAGATCGAATTCACATTTTTCTCTATATCTAAGAACGGGAAACAAACGAATCAGAAAATTTTTGCTTTGAAAAAATATCTGTTCGATGTCGTTTGTTGCTTAAATTGTCCTCGGAAATTTTTTTCCCAACTTTATTTGTAAAAGAGAAAGTTGATGCGCTCCCCAAACCTTGATTCTCTTTAAACCATCCCCTTAGACGTGCAGTCAGTTACCTCCCAGATTTTCTGGGGCAAAGAGAGCCAAATAGAATGGGAGGGAATACAAGGACTGGGAATCTCTGATTTTAAATCCCATTACTGTCTTTGAGGAGAAGCACAAAAAAAATCAGGAAAAGCTAGTTTGTCCCCCACTGATTTCCTTCACTTCAAAGATTTCTCTCGCCCCTTAAATCAGAAATATTATGGCACTGGGTATTTTTCAAGAAAAAAAATTCAAGTTTCTTCAGAATATGTAGGCTGTATATGTTCTTTTTTTACATTTCTTAGGGAAAAAAAAAAAAGAGGGGGGATGAGGATGAAGCACTCAATTCCCTGGCCATTAAACAAGTCATGCCTGCAAGAAATGCAGGCGTGGGGGGGGGGGATGCTCAGTTGCGCATCCCTCCATTAGCGCACGCCTGTGTGTCTGCGTGTCAACAATGCACGTGCCACCGGTGGGCTCCATCTCCCTAGGCGGGCCCTGGTGGGCTATGTGCAAATGGGAGCCAGGTCTCTCTGTTGTCTGCTCACAGCCCTGCTCCCCCAAGACGGCTTCGCGGGGCTCCCTTTTTTCTGCCTTCAGCTGGCAAGCAAGAAGCCTGGATCCTTTCCCCCAAGTTATGCTCTTGGAAATCCCTAAGGCGAATATAGCACATCCTCCTAGGGGCTCTTGCCCTCCAGTTGTTCACTTTGTTGCGTAGTGATAAGGTTAGTTCTTTCTCTTCTTCACCCGCCCCAGGCTTCAGATGTGGTGCAAACTTCTAGTACCAGGTCACCGAAAGGGAAGCCAGCGCTAGTGTGTGATACAGGCAGGACAGAACCCAGGAGAGCCACAGGCTCTGTGCTTCCTGCCCCCAGGTTGGATTTCAGATTTCCATTGCAAAGGAACCAAGGAAGCTGGGACTCCAACTCAAACCTGGGAACTAATTGTCCTGCATTTTCACAATGTGCTATGTATTCGAAATGAAAGACAGGCTTTATCATTTGGAACTCTTTCAAGGACCAGTCACTCCAAGTTTGGGGCTAATTCTTTAAAGGGTTTAACTTCTGAGAAATAGGAAAAAGGAAAGAATGAAATATGCCCACAATCCATGTACTGGGGATGACACTCAAGAATAGGTTGTGGTCTCTTTTGAATCAGGAGTTCAAAAGAAGAGGAGGAGGAGGAAGAGGAGGAGGAGGAGGAGGAGGAGGAGGAGGAGGAGGAGGAGGAGGAGGGAGAAAGGATTGTTCCCTTCCCCTTTCCCCCTGGATGAAACCTCTCTGGATTGGAGTGGCCAATTTGGTTTGATTTCTGCAGGTCGGAAGCTCTGGCAGGGTTAGGGGCAGCCGGGATAGAAAGACAGACCTCAGCTGCCTTCTGGACCAGCTGGTCTGCTCTTGGTTCTGGATGCAGAGGCTGAACTGGGATGATTTGCCCTCACCCTAGTAGCTGGTGGGAGCATCAGGGGTGCAGGTCTCTGAGTTGCCCTGGCGGCTCCACACACTTCCTTTTCACTCATCTCCTTGCCTTCTCTATGCATTCCCCCCACTCACCTGCCTCCTGTCCCCAAGAATTTATTTTTACCCTTTCTATCATTTTGAGCCAATTCTTTTTTCACCAAAAATGTCTCCCCCACCCCCTTGGAGTAACTTTCCAAAGGAGTTGCTCTTGTCCCCAACTCCTGGAGATGGTTTTGGGAAGCTCATTCTCATTGAAAGCCCCTATTGTGAACACCTGCATGCCCCCAGAGTCCCCAGGACATCACCTGGGTGCTGAGACCCAAAACCTAGCTCTCCCAACACTGCCACAAGACAAAAAAGGACTTCAGACACTTTGCTCTTTTTCAGTGAAACAACTCAGAAACAAATCTGAATTTGGTTTTTGGTTATCTTTCAGGCATGAAAAATATTTTGACAAAAGTATTTTCCAGACTGCCTTAGTTGGAGGAGAGAAAGTTCTTGAAGGAGAACATAAGCATAAAAAAGCAAGAAGCTGCATGTAATGAACACCACTGTGTACATGAGCTTAGGACTGTGAGGTGCAAGACTCCAGGATGAGGGGCTAGCACCAACATCCAAACTTCCTCCTCCTGACAGAGGCACTCCTGTTTCTTATAAATGGGGGACAATTTTCACTCACACCCAGCTGCTCATTCCCTAGCGCACTGAGAGCAAACTTTCTGATTTGATGGTTGAGGGTCGGGGCACATCAGTTTCACCATAGAACAGAGGAACCGCACCCCACACCCCTAATAGCAAAGGGAACTATCTGATTTGTCTGGGGGTCAAGGGGTGGGCTGGGACAAGGTGGGGTCGGATGGATGGAGCGCCATGTGCTGCCCCTGGCTGCTGCTCACTCCTGTTTCTCCCTCCCTACCTCATCTTCTGCCATTTCCAGAGGCATGAGAAAGGTGATCTTGGACTTGACCCCTAAATCACAGCTGCAGGTGGCTGCACCTCGCTCTGGGATGAGCACAGCCCCTTCGCTCCGCTCAGGCAGCTTAACCCCTTCCTCCCCGCGCGCTCAGAGGCCAGCAGCAAAGGTGCCTCTGACCGCAGCAATGCGAGTAGCCAGCCTCCTCAGCTCAGCACCTTGGAGTCCATGCAGAGACCACAAAAGGGCGAGATTGTGGGGTGCTGCGAGCCTGGGGGCACGGCCGGCCAGCCGGAGCACTGCTGGGGAGCCCAAGGAATAGCCAGAGTTAGCGGAACGAGAAGGGATGTTTGGATCCTGTTAACTACCCAGACAGATGCACTTGGCATGTCTGCATTTATGGAATCCATATGTTGTCGTGGCAAATGAAAGGACAGCAACACGTACATACAATAGACTTAGAATAACAATACGCATTCAAAAAAAGGACCCGCACATTCTTCGCCCTCCAACCCTCTCTTAGATCCAGCGTTAGAGTTGTACAGAGGTGTCCTTTCAACCTCCCCTGCCTCCACACGGGATTTTCTTTTTTCTTCCCCCTCCTTTATGTTTCTATGTCCTCAAACCCCCTGTAGAAGAAAAACCTAGGGCCCAGAGCTAGACTCTTCCAAAGTATGAACTCTTAACACCCCCTTCTCTTTCCTTCCCCCTTAAAACTGGCCCATGGCATCTTTAGTCCTTAGACCAAAAAAAAGCTACTCACATTACAACACATATTCTGAAAACTGCAGGGGAGCAGATTTTTACTCAAATTCATCATCTACATCTTCATCATTAAACCAATATCACTATGTTATGTTTGCAAAAGAAGTGGCCCCAAATAGATCTGAAAACACAAACCTCCAGCGAGAGAGCAAACACACAGCCCTATACAACACCTGCATTTATGTACACCTTGTATATTTGTGTGCACATATATTTTCACGCACACACAAGATGCAAAGACATTTAAAGTCATTCAAATGTATATTTATGTACCCCTTTATGCATTAATCGTTGTGTGTGGATATATGTATATATGTGTGTGTGTGTGTGTGTGTGTGTGTGTGTGTGTGTGTATCCATCCATTCACTTGAGCGAGAGGTAGAGAAATGTATACATCAATGCAGTATTTAGCCTACATTCTATTTTTCCCTCCCCACTGTAAATGTCTTACAAACAGGTTGGTCTAAAATTTCTGCCCTCTTGCCAGCTAAGTGAAGGATTTAGATTCTAAATTTCTTGGCTCTTTTTTTTAAAATTTTGTACATAAAATAATCCATATAGATGCTGGATTATCGTCTAAGCATTATTCAATCATACAAGCTTGGTACCTCTCCTTGTAACGAATTCACTCAGTAAAATTAGCATAAGTATTTACCAGATTAAGCAGACATTTTCTTATATTGTAACATGAAATACGTTTATATCCAGAATTTCCCCCCAAATAGCTTATACCATGAAGATATTGACTTCCTCTGCACTGTTTCATAGAAGAAATAAGCGACAAGTTCACTTCTACTACTATTTGCATTTTAAAAGAGAATAAATACATAGTATTTAAGTGATTTTTTTTCAAGATCTACAAGGGAGAAATTTAATTCTGCTGCATCTTTAAAAAAATAAAACTAATAGATTTATGAAGATTTGTGAAGACAGATAAATAGGAACAAATATACTCCTGAGGGTCTGAACAATTTTCCTTACCTGATGTATTATGGAAAAATTCAGAATTTACCAGTCTTCCTTCAGTCAGCCACATTTTACACTGACCTGTACTTTGAACTGAAAGGGAAAAAAAAAAAAAAGATTAACTGTTGCCAATGAAAAATATAAAATAATAATCAGAAACCAGACAAACTGAATGTAAAAATATACAATGGCTACAATAAAGATAAATATTTATTTAATCAAAGTAGAGGTTGTATTTGGACTGTAGGAATGTTTCATCCTTCCCTTAAAAAAAAAAAAAAAGGCAAGAAAGAAAAAAGCCAGAGTCTTTGCAAGCTCCTGGAGGGTTCCCATTGTCCAGGGCTATCTAGAGCCCAGAATGGCATTAACCTCACAAAAGACACATTGTGCAGGGGACAAAAAAAAAGCCCCTTCTTCTACAATAACTTTTAGCTTTTTTATTTTTAGAAAATGACAAAGGTTTTGCAAGCACTGACTGGTGAAACCTGAAGCAAGCCAGGCTGGACTTGGCTTTATTGATCAGCTGTCCCGCATGGAAAAGCCGCCAGGAAAAGTTTGAATGGCAACCCAGATTTGGCTCATGGAGAGGAAACCCCCGATTTTTCTAAGTGTATTTTCCTTCCTCCCCCCTTCCCCCTTAAATAAAAAAGCATTATCCCCAGAATGAATTCAGAAGGATTAGATGAGGTAACTGCAAAATCCCAAACCGGTTTCTCTCCCTAGTCTTGCATGCTTTTAAGAGCATTGGAAAAACTCTCAAAATGAAGAATTGCTTTCTAATCAAACAGATTTCCTGGTTAGTTCCCAAATTCCTTCTCAGATAAGTAATTGTGGTAGGCTGGTGCAAAAAAAAATTTTTTTCCCCCGATAAAAATAAGTTTTAGCGCATTCATCCTCTCTACCTGATGTTACCAATGCCTTCAAAAACATAAATGTTCTTTTTACATTTGTTTGAAGATCACCAAAAGTGCAGATTGCATTTTATTTTATTCTAGACATTGTAATTTCAGTGGTACTAGTTCATATTTAGAACTTACATAAATACACAGTTGTCATTAAAAAAAATCTATTGCAGTAGCAGTGACGATAAGGCTAGGATTTTAAAGTAGGGGAAGAGAGAGAGAGAGAGAGAGAGAGAGAGAGAGAGAGAGAGAGATTGAGAGACACTGACTGTTCTTCCTGCATTTGTTTGCTTGCTTTTTGGAGGTACCATGCACCAGCCTAAGTGACAGCTTTGATGTACTGGGAATCCATACAGTAGCAGGGTCCCTGACTGCTGTCTTTGATTCCAGGGATCTCCTTTGGGCTCTGGTGGGATGTATCGCTCCTAGTCTTTATCTGAAATCCATCCTCTTATTTCAAGCCCTTTGGCTTTGAGACTCTGTTCCAAACTCTTGGAGGTAGCTGTAAGACTCCCACCCCCTCCGCATTAGGGAAGGGGTATATAATTTCCCCTCTTTCTACACACTAGACCTTTCTTCGCTATTTAAATATATTGGCTTTCTTTCTTATGAATTTAGTCTGAAATTATTTTTCACTGCCTTTATTACATCCCTGCTTTTGATGACAAAATAGCTTCCTATGCTTTGAAAACATCTGCTTTCCAGGTTTTACACACACAAAAAAAATTGATTTTACTTTTTTCTTAAGTACAGAAAGGTAGAAAGTTGGACTTGTTTCTAAATGCAACTTTTCCTTTTCTTGTCTTTCCTAAAGTGGCCCCCTTTAAGTTCTGATTCACTTTCTCCCTTTTATTTCTTCTAATCATCATCCCTTTCGCCCCTCTTTCCCTCTTCTTCTAAAGAACCAGAGAAGATTGATTGCGTCTTATTTCGGAAGAGAAAATTAACATATTATATTTTTTTGTATAGTTTATGGTATGTGTTAAAGTTTTTTTGCATATTTTCTTCATTCCTCCTCTGGTTTGGGGGGAGGTAATTTTCCTCCGTTTAAAAATCTCGGATTTGCAATTTAAAGTGGCCTCTATTCTAAGCCTCTGGTCTTTCACTTAAACCTTTGCTTTAAGCTGTCCCACTCCATTATTACCCACCCCCCTCTTCTTTGAAGATGTTCTTTTCCTATTAATTTAAGCATTGTTGCATTTGCTTAAAAAAAGAAAAAGAAAAGAGGGGGAAAGGAAATTACAAGAAAGAAGGAAAAGAGAAAGAAAAAAAGAAAGGAAAAATCTTTTTTAAAAAAATCTTAGCTAGGTCCCTATTGTTGCTTCTCTGCATTTCACTTCTCAGTGTGTATGTGTGTGTGTGTGTGTGTGTGTGTGTGTGTGTATGTGTGTGTGTGTGCGCGCGTGTTGTGTGTGTATGTGTTTTTAATACATACATAAACTTTTGGTGCCTCTCTCCTCTTCCTAGGCTCTTCTCCCATCCTCTCTTCCTGCTCTCCTTGCCCTGCTCATCACTTTCCCGGTTTTTTTTTTCCTCCCTTCCTCCCCTCTGCCTCCCTCCACCTCCCCCTTTTCTTTTTTGCTGAATCTTATTGATCCAGAAGGTGGCTAATTAGCCCTTCCCGTCGTGCCTGGGTAATGAAGCACATGCGCACTGAATTAATCACAGCCACTTTTTGCAGGAAACTAATTAGCAGAATAAAGATCCAAAGACTTTTTTTTCTTTTCACTCATCAGCTCCCACTTCCAGCGCGTCCCCTCTGACCACTGCAGCCGCCACCGCCGCCGCCTCCTCCTCCTCCTCCTCCTCCCGGCCGCCGCCGCCGCCGCCTGCTTTGCATCCCAATTACAGCCTAGAGCCGCTGCCGCCGCCGCTTCTCCTCCGTGGCCCCTGCCCGCTCAGGGCGCTGTAAACTCCCCGCCAACTATGCTGCTCGGCGGCTGCGGCCGCCTCCCGCCCCGGGCTCCGCCGAGCGCGCTCCAGCTCCGCCGCCGCCGCCAGAAGCGCGTCCTCCACCGCCACCGACCCCCGCCAGCCGCCGCTGCTGCCTTGATGGGCTCCGCGGCCCGAGCGCCTCTTTTCGGGATTAAAAGCACCGCCAGCTCCCGCCGCCGCCGCCGTCGCCAGAAGCGCCGCTGCAGCCGCCGCCGCCGGAGAAGCAACCGCGTAAGTGGCAACTTTTCCCTCTTTTTTTTTTTTTTTCCCGCCGCCGTCGCCGCTTGCTCCTCCTCCTCCTCCCGCCGCCACCGCCCGGACGCGGGGCTCCTGGGGCGCCCGGGCTGCTTTGCATGGGGCTCGTCCTGCCCCCTCCGGGCTCCCGCGCCCGGCCGCCGCCGCCCGCGCTCCCCGCGCCCGCGCCCCGCTAGCTCGCTGTGTCCCGCTCGCCTTCCCCCTGCGCCAAACTTTCTCTTTCTTTTTCTTCTTCCTCCTCCTCCTGCCGCCACCTTCCGAGCCGGGGCCGCCCCCTCCTCTCCGGCCCTCGCGCCGCCGCCGCCGCCGCCAGCGACCCCCGGGAGGGTGGAGGCGCCCGGGGCGAGGCCCGCGCGGCGGGTTTGGAGGCGCCGCCGGGCAGGGCCGGCCGGGGCGCGGGCCGAGGGCGGGAGGGCTGCCGGGGTCCCTGCGCCGAGACAAAGGCGGCAGCCGGCGAGGGGGGGGGGATCCGCGGTGCGGACCGCCCCCGCGGCTCCCGGCCCCCAACTTTGCCCCACCCCGGGCTGCGCCGGGGCCCCGGACTGAACCGCCGCGCAGGGCGAGCACTCGGCCCGGAGCAGCAGCAGCAGCCGCCACCGCCGCCGCCGCCGCCGCTGCCGCTGCCCTGGGGCTCTGCCCTGGACACTAGTGGCTCCCGGGGGCTCCGGACTGTGCCGCTGGCCAGGGTCAGAGTTTCGTGTGGACCTAAGTTTTCAAATTATTTGGATAAATAACCAAGAGCATGATTGCTGGATCATACAGTGAGAGTATGTCTGCCCTACAAAAACCTGCCCAATGATCTCCCAGAGTCTCTGAATCATTTACACCCTCGGCAGCAATGACCGAGAGCTTCTGCAGCTCTCCATCTTCACGAGCACCTGGTACCCTCAGTGTTTAGATCTGAGCCATTCTAACAGGCTGTGCTGGCATCTCATTGTCCAACCTGCCATTTCTCAGAAATTGGCTTCATTTCTCTGATTTTTTGTCATCTCTTTATCTACTCTGGACAGGTATCTATTCAGCTTTTCTGTTCATTTTTTAATTGGGTTGTTTATATTCTTGAGTCTTAACAGTTCTTTGTATATTTTGGATACATCCTTTATCATGTGTTTGAAAGATTTTCCTCCCAGTCTGGATCTCCCATTCTTTAGCATTATCTTTTACTGAGCAGGTTTTTAATAAAGGCAATGTCAATTTTTTTTCTTTCATGGACTGTGCTTTTTGGTGTTGTAACTAAAAAGTCATTGCCAAACCCATAGAGCATAAAATTAAATTATCTTCTGCAAGTGTGAGAGTTTCTCATTTTATGTCGAGGGTTCCAATTCATTTTGTGAGAAGTGCAAGGTCACTGTCTAGACCTGTTCTTGTCCTGTGAACATACAGATGTTTCTGGACCATTTGTCTTCAAGAATTCCTCTCTACTGAACTGCTTTTGCTCCTCTGTCAAACCATCAATTGGCTACATTCGTGGGTCTCAATTCTGTTCCTTGTCTCCCTGTTTGTTCTGTCACCATTACCACAATGTCTTGAATTCAGGGAATGCAGTCTTCGGGCTTTGTTCTTTGGCAATACTGTCCTGGTTATTTTGCATGTTTGGACTTCACAAATGAACTCTAGAACACTTTGTCAAGATCCATAACATAATTTGCTGGGAATTTTATTGGGATTGTGTTAAACGTATAGATTAAATTGGGAAGAACTAACATTTTGACAACAACTGAATCTTCCTAACTATGAACATGGATTGTTCTTCTATTTATTTGGATCTTGGTCTCTTTCAGCAGGGTTTTTGGTTTTATTCCTATACCTCTTGTATGTTATTTTGTTAGATTTGTACCTAAGCTCTTCACTTTTTGAGTGCTGATGTAAATGGTGTTGCATTTTAAATTTTGAATTCCAAATCTTCTGCTGCTATATAAGGAAACAATTGATTTTTTGATATTAACTTTGTGATATTTTGCTGTGATATTTTGTGATATTTTGCTGTTAACTGCTTATGAGGAACTTGTTTAGATGATTTTTGGGGATTTCCCACTTAGACAATCATGTCATCTGTGAAGTTTTATTTTTTACTTTTCAATATGTACATTTTTTTATTCTTTTTCTTCTTTTTCTGCATTGGCTAAGACCCCCAATAAGATGCTGAAAAGGCACAATGGGGGGTCATGCTTGCCTTGTTCTTGATCATTAAGTAGGATGTCAGCATTCTGTAGATGTTCTTACCAAGTTGAAAAAGTTTCACTCTGCTCATAGTTTGCTGAGAGTTTTTATCATAAATGGGTAGTGAATTCTGTCAAATGTTTTTTGAGCATCTAATTGACAATAATCATATAAATTCCTTCTTTAGTCTACTGACACGATGGATGACACTGATTTTTTTCTTATGTTGAACAAGATTTGTATATATGAATAAATCCCATTTGGTCAGAGTATAATTCTTTTTTCAATTTACTATCATTAAGGAACTTTTCATTTGTTTTGGCCATACTCATATGAGAGACATTTGTGGATCCTTCTCCTTTCATGCTATGTGTTCCTCTGATTTAGGTATCAGGGTAACTCTGCCCTCACTGAACAAGTCAGCAGTGTATCGTTTGCATCTATTTTCTGGAAGAGATTATGAAAGTGGTATTTCTTCTTTAAATGGTAAAATGTGCTTTATATACACGTACATACACATACACATGTATATATGAGACTGAGGATTTACTGAGGGTTGAAAGGCTGTCTCTCACAGATGGCCTTGTTTACACTGAACTTAGAGTTCTGTGTACCATTTTGAACTCCTCATTTTAAAAGCGTAAGTCATTTTTTAGAAGGAGTATAGGTGGGACATAAAATAAGAGCCCAGATTATACAGAACAAATTAAAAAATGAAGTAAAAATAAAAAATACACACAGTTGAATTTTATAATCTATCCAGAAAATAGCTGAATTGTCACAGAATGGATGAATGTATCCAAATATTTGAGAGATGTCATTGCATAAAAATGAGAGGAACTTTAATGGCTGAGGAAGTAAAACCTAATTTGATTTCCTCTGAAAACATAGTTAATGTCAAAGCCATGAGGGTCATTGTGGACATTGCTCTCAACTTGAGATGATTAGAGGGCAGATGTTTTTAGAAAACAGCTGTGCATTTATCTTGGCTGTGAACTTGGAAACTCAATAGGATTTATGAATAGATTCTGCATAAATGTGGTCATCCCAAGAGGGGAAAAGAAATCCAATGTTAACTTAAGAGCAAAAGCTCAGTAAAATTGCTGTGCTCCTATGTCTTCTCAATGAACGTCATTCCTCTTTCAAGTCTGGCAATGGTGTGTAGTTGATGAACATTTGCAGAATGGGTAAATTGCTCTTTTTGTGATGTGATTCATCACCTTCAGGATGCATTGAATATTTGTCTTTGATCTCTAAGGTAGCTATAAAATGTTTCTTTTACCAGACATGCACTGAAGCTTAGAAAGAGAGAGCTCAAATTCAATGTCCCTCCATTATTTCAGGAGACCGATAGCCAAGAGAATGCCCCAAGTAACTTGTACCTTTTTCTCTAGAGAGGCTCATTTAGCTATATAAGGACAATTAGTTTATGCATTAAGTCCAAGAAGGGCCATAGGCATCTGATTCAACAGCAGTATTCCCAGTCAAAAAACCAAATCAACTCTGCTTTCATTGCAAATGAGTGATGCAACAATAAAGAGTAGTTCTATTCTAGATTTGGGTAAACTATGAAATACTTCTATATTTTTTCTATGGATTTTCACCCAGAAATATGCACATTCAAAATGTCTTTTTTTTCTTCTTTCTGCAATTGCATTATAAATATGGTAAGCCTATTAAATCAGGTACTTCTGAAACCTCTTTGGCTCAAGTGAATCATGAATCCAAATCCTGTGTTGATAATTTCTGGTCCTCTTCTAAAATAAGGAGACAGACTTATCCATCACTTTCATGTTAGATTGTCATCAATGGAGAATAAAACTGGACAGGCTTTTGCTCTACAGAACAACCACAACTCTATGTAATGTTTTCAAACTTATATTCTCACCATTCTTATGCAGTTCTTAGATAATGAGAAATGTCTTAATGAAAATAGATATAACCAAGGAAAATAAAGAAAAAAAAAGAAAAATAACCAAGTGTGAAAATGGTAGACATGAAGAGAGAGTTGGTTTCATTGGGACCAGAGGGTGATTGAATGTGCAATGACTGAAAGTTAAATCTACCTTCAGTGCTGCCAGCTTAATTTGTTTTGGTAGAAGTCATTGAATGTGATTGTGCTAACGTATAAACTTCAAATGACTTAAAAATATATTCATTCTTCATCAAGTAATTTTCTAGTGTGGTGTTTCGGAGAATAAGGCAGGTCCCTTCCTTGGTCTCAGATAGGGACAAAGAATTCTCATGTTTCCACCATTCTTCATACCTCAGCATCTATATCATCTAGCTATCAAGAGAAGGAGCACAGAGACAACCATGTGGGAGGAGTTATGGGCCAATGCCAAAAGTAGCCTGCAGTATTTCTGCTCATATCCAGTCACGTGACCAAATCTAATTGCAAGAATGGCATAGAAACAAAGACTTCCTGTATGCCTGGGAATAAGCAGAGAATGGAATTTGGCAGACAGCATGCAAAATTTGCCACATTCATGGTCCTGATTATTGATGCTTTGCTTTTCCAAGATCATTTTGTCTTTAGTAAGAACTGTATACAAAACAATTTCAAGAAAACATGAAAATATTTTTTAACTCTTCAAAATCATTGTTGTAATAGATCACAGAACCTTTTTGGTAGGCCATCTTTCAATGTCTTTATATCTTTACAGTATAAGTTTATGTATAATTCACCAAATATAATAAATTACAAGGGAAAGCTAATATCAGTGTTCCCACAAGACAAGGAGGTATAGGCACTCTAGCACGAGCATCTACACCTCCTTTTTCATTCCCTATAATGTATTTTAAAATGATGGCAGAAGAGAGTGATTGTGACCATTATAGGATAATATTTGTATAATCCTTTACCTTGGTAAGAGTGAAGAAATGGTAATTCAGGACTTACAACTCTCTGGATCCCCTTTCTATTCTTTTCTACCCCTTTTAAAGTGAAAAACCCATGTGTTTGGATCATTGAGGTTGGAAACTGAGTAATATCACTTCTCCAAAATAGATTTAATAGTAGGGCGGCTAGGGAATGGTTTCCTGACCTGTTTGAGGGAGAGTCCAGACTCAGAGAAAAATATGGTGTATAAGTTTTCATATCCATTAGTGGAAAAGAATCAGATTTAGGTTTTATTTTTAAAGTCAATTCTTGTAAAACTATTATAGTTTTTGCCTTCAACTGTCATCTTACAAGACTTACTTAATCTATGATATATAGTGATAAGGATTTTCACAAAGGATTTATAACTTAATAATTCATATTTAATTAAACCTTTTAAAAATTAATTTCTTCTGAGTTCAAATACATAATAGCCAGGAATGCAATTGAGAATACATTTGAAGGATACTAGCAGCTACACATAGGTTTTTTGTAAAACTTGAAAAGGTAAGAAATTTTTGTATTATTTTTCTCAAAACAGACTCCAAAATCTGTGCACTTTCATGTATCACAAAACGTGGATCCCACCTCTGACTGCATCTCACCTCTGAATGTGGGATGATTGTTGGACAAACAGGAAGATATTTAAAATAATCCCTATTACCATGCCTTCTTAAGATTCCAGACTTCTAAGTGTCTATCCAGACTGATCAAGGTCATTAGTGGTTAGAACTCTTTCTTTAAATAAATGAGCAATTCCTGACCAAACTGCAAAAAAAAAAATAATAATGAGGTTCATTTGAAGTAAAGCCATGCATATAACCATGGTAAATGATAACCAGGAGCTATTAGGTGGTGCTGCATCTAAAGATATTTGTGCATTCATAAGACAAATATTTTTTGAGCAACTACTACACGAGAGACATTATAGGTGCTAGGAAAAACTTAATGAAGAAAGTAGATAAACATTTCTGATGGAGTTTATATTCTAATGGGGAGATTAAGCTAATAAAATAGGTAAATAAGATAAAGTTTATCAATGCCTAATAAACATTGTGGGAAAAAATAAAAAGGAAGGAAGGTTGTATAAGGCTCAGGGACTAGGGATAACAACTGTATATAGGACAGTGTGGGAGTGTCTCACTATGAAGGTGACATTGAGCTGATATTTGGGGAAAGAATATTCCAGCCAGAGAAAAGTGCAGGGGCAAAGGCCCTGAGAAAGCCCCTTGTACACCTGTTTAAAGACTAGAAAGGGACAGAGTCTGAAGAAGAGTGAGCAAGAGGAAGAGGTACAGGTGCAAGATGAGATCAGAGACAATCTAGGAGTCCACATCAATGAGGGCCTTAATTTCTGAGGACACAGTGTTTACTCTGAATAAAATAGGATGCCATAGGGAGATGGTGAGCAGGGACTTGCAGAGATCTCATTTTCATTTCACAGGACCACTCTGCAGTATAGTGAATAACTATGGTGGAGGGGACGATGCTGGGAAGGAATGGGAAGCACTCTATTAAAATATTGGTATTCCAATGTGGGCTTATTAAAGCAAATTTAGTTGCTCAGAAACATTTTCTGCCCCACTTTGTTAACCGTATACCTTTCCTCTTTAAGCTTTAGCTTGATGGAGTAAGTTAGAGGAAAACTGCATTTTGGAAATACAACCCCTTAGAAGTGGCTGGAAAGGAAAAGATTGGTAGTAAGCTGTTGCAAGCAGCACAAGGAAAGTACAATGGATTAGTCCTTGAGGGACTGCATCTGACTCCCAGGGCCAGTCCAGCCTGGAGAGCTGTGCCCTTATGCTGTGACCTCTGTACTCTTAGCTGAGAACAACAAATGATATCAGGATGAAAGAAAAGAAGCACATGCTTGCTTGTTTCATCCCCTATCACAGTGAAGCCTGAATGAAATTATCAGCTAAGTCAAGGCCTATCAACGACAGAGATAGACACTTCCCACTTTCCACTATCAGCACTCCACATGTTCTTGTTGGAAAAAGGAAAAACATACATGTATGTATGTATGTATATATGTATGTATATATATATATATATATATATATATATATATATATATTTATTTATTTATTTATACACACATATGTATGACTTGAATGCTTCATTATTTCTAGATAATTGCTACAAATTTGGAACTCACCTTGTCAATGCAGGTTTTGCTTTTAGAATTTCAATGCCATATGCCCTCATTAGTCTGGGTTAGGCCCATCCGATCTCATTGTTTTTTATAAATAATACTTTTTTATTTAAAAAAATTAAATTTGTTCTTTTTAGATGTACATGACAATAGAATGTATTTTGATACATATAATATGGAGTATAAGTTCTCCTAATTAGGATCCCATCTTGTGGTTGTACATGGTGTAGAGTTTCACCAGTCATGTATTCATATAAGAACATAGAAAAATTATGTCCAACTCATTCTATTGTCCTTCTTGTTCCCATTCCTTCTCCCTTCCCTTCATTCCCCTTTATCCAATCCAGTGAACTTCTGTTCTTCTCTACTCTCCACCCCCCACTGTGTGTTAGCATCCACATAAAAGTGAAAATATTTGGCCTTTGGTTTTTTTTTGCAATTGGCTTATTTCACTTAGCATAACAGTCTCCAGTTCCATACATTTAGTAGAAAATGCCATAATTTCAATCTTCTTTATGGCTATGTAATATTACATTGTGTGTATACACCACATTTTCTTTGTCTATTCATCTGTCGAAGGGCAGGCTGGTTGCTTCCATACCATGGCTATTGTGAATCTAGCAGATGTAAACATTGATGTGGCTGTGTCAGTATAGTATGCTGATTTTAAATCCTTTGGGTATATGCTGAGGAGTGGGATAACCGGGTCAAATGATGGTTCCAATTCAAATTTTTTGAGTGTTTTCCCACCTGCTTTATAGACTGGTTGCACCAATTTGCAGTCCTACCAGCAATGTATAAGTGAAACTTTTTCCCCACATCTCCACAATTTATTGATTTACATCAATAAATAACAACATTTATTGTTACTTGTATTCTTGATAATTGGAGTTCTCATTGGAGTGAGATGGAATCTCAGTGTAGTTTTTTTTTTTACTGTCCTCATTTATTCTTTTTTTAAAAATTTTTTAAATTAGTTACACATGACAGTACAATGATCTTGACAATTCATACATTTGAATCAAATGGGGTATAATTTCTCATTTTTCTGATTGTACAGGTTGCGGAATCACATTGGTTATACAGTCACCTATATACATACAGCAATAATAATGTCTATTTTATTCTGCCGCCCTTCCTATCTCCCCTTCCCCTCCCCTCCCCTCCCATCACATCTCTCTACCCAATCTAATGTGACACACTTCTTTTTTTTTTCTCCTCACAACATCATACATGTATTCTGTATAATGATGAGGGTCTCCTTCCATCTTCCATGCAAATATCCTTCTCCCTCCTTTTCCCTCCCACCTCTCTTCACTATTTAGTGGTAATCTTCTTCTCATGCTCTTCCTCCCTATCCCATTTTGAGTCACCTCTCTTATATCAGAGAAGACATTTGGAATTTGTGTTTTAGGGATTGGCTAACTTCACTTAGCATAATCTGCTCTAATGCCATCCATTTCCCTGCAAATGCCAATTTTTTACCCCTCACACATCACATATAGCTCTAATCTCTAGAGTATACAAAGAACTCAAAAAGTTAAACAACAAAAAAATAACAACCCAGTCAACAAATGGGCCAAGAATCTGAACAGACACTTCTCAGAAGAGGACATACAATCAATCAACAAATACACTAAAAAATGCTCACCATCTCTAGCAATCAGAAAAACGCAAATTAAAACTACTCTAAGATACCATCTCACTCCAATAAGAATGGCAGCCATTATGAAGTCAAACAACAATAAATGCTGGCGAGGATGCCGGGGGAAAAAGGTACACTCATACATTGCTGGTGAGACTGCAAATTGGTGCAGCCAATTTGGAAAGCAGTATGGAGATTCCTTGGAAAGCTGGGAATGGAACCACCATTTGACCCAGCTATTCCCCTTCTCGGACTATACCCAAAAGACCTAAAAAGAACATACTACAGGGACACAGCCACATCAATGTTTATAGTAGCACAATTCACAATAGCTAGACTATGGAACCAACCTAGATGTCCTTCAATAGATGAATGGATAAAAAATATGTGGCATTTATACACAACTGAATATTTCTCAGTGTAGTTTTAATTTGTATTTCTCTAATTGCTAGTGATGTTGAGTATTTTTTCATGTATTTGTTGACTATTCATATTTATTCTTCTGTGAAGTGCCTATTAAGTTTCTTTGCCCATTTATTGATTGGTTATTTGTTTTTTGGAAGTGTTAAGTTTTTGAGTTCTTTGTATATCCTGGAGATTAATGATCTATCTGAGGTGCAGATGGCAAAGCTTTTCTCCCATTCTATAAGCTCTCTCTTTACATTCTTATTGTTCTTTGCTGTAAGAAGCTTTTAGTTTGATACCATCCTATTTATTGATTCTTGATTTTACTTCTTGCACTTTAGGAGTCTTGTTAAGGAAGTTGGTTCCAAAGCCAACAAGATGGAGAGTTGGGCCTACATTTTCTTCTAGTAGGGAAAATAGGTGTATGGTCTCTGGCCTAATGCCTAGGTTTTTGATCCACTTTGAGTTGAGTTTTGTGCAGTATGAGAGGGGTTAAATTTTTATGCTACTACATATGGATTTTCAGTTTTCCCTGCACCATTTGTTAATTAGGCTTTCTTTTCTCCAATGTATGTTCATGACAACTTTCTCTAATATGACATAATCATATATATATATATATGTGTGTGTGTGTGTGTGTGTGTGTGTGTGTGTGTTTGTCTCTGTGTCTTCTATTCAGTTGCATTGGTCTCCATGTCTGTTTTTGTGTCAATACCATACTGTAGAATAATTTAAGGTCTGGTATTGTGATGCTTCCTGCTTCACTTTCTCACTAAGGATTTTATTTTGGCAATTCTGGGCCCCTTATTTTTTCAAGTGATTTTATGATTGCATTTCTGTTTCTATGAAGAATGACATTGGAATTTTAATAGGAATTGCATTAAATCTTTATAGTGTTCTTGGTAATATGGCAATTTTGACAAAATTAATTCTGTTTATCCAAGAACATGCAAGATCTTTCCATCTTCTAAGATCTTCAATTTCTCTCTTTAGTGTTCTGTAGTTTTCATTTGAGAAGTCTTTCACCTCTTTTGTTAGTTTGATTCCCAAGGTGTTTTTTTTTAATTTTAGGCTATTGTAAATGGGATATTTTTCCTGATTTCTCTTTCATCTGTGATATCTTTTTTAAAAAAATTTAAGTTGTTGATGGACCTTGATTTTATTCATTTATTTGTATGTGATGCTGAGAATCAAACCCAGTGCCAGGCAAATGTTCTACCACTGAGATTATTGTTACTAAGCACAGTATTGCATAACTGATCTCTATACCTTCTTCATCTGCATAACTAGCACTTGATAGCCATTGAGTAGCAATTCCTAGTTTCTACCGCCTTCAGACCCCAGAAACTACCATTCTGCTTTCTACTTCTATAAATCAGTTTAAACATTTCCTATAAGTGGAATCATGCAGTATTTGTCCTTCTGTGACTGACTTATAATATCCTCAAATTTCATCCATCTGGTAGCATGTGAAAGGATCCCCTTCTTATTTAAGGCTAAAGAATATTTATCTTTATGTATATATCACATTTTCTTTACACATTCATCCATCAATGGGCATTTAGATTTTTTTTCATATCTTGGTTATTGTAAATAATGCTTCAGTGAACACAGGACTGCAGTTATCTCTCTGACATGATATCAGCTCTTTTTGATAAATACCCAGAAATTGGGTTAAGAGGTCATATGATTTTCCTATTTTTAAGTTTTTGAAGAAACTCCATACTGTTTTCCATAATAAGTGTATCCTTATGTAGTTCTACTAATAGTGGACAAGGGTTGTAAATTCTTCACAATATTGCTGATACTTTATTATTTTGAATAATGCCCATCCTAATAAGTGTGAGGCAATATCTCAGACATCATACTCAGGCCATCATTTTCAACTAGAATCTCTTTACTGTCTGTGTTACTTGAGTGGGCATTCACAAGCTAGAGACAAATGTTTATTTATGGAGAGTACCTGAAATTTTTACTTACAAATAAGTAGGTGTCCTTTTTCTCATAAGTAAGCTCATATTATTTGTGCTAGGTTTTCATTTATAAAATCCTGTGAAAAATGGGCAAAATCTAGTTCCTGCTCTTAAATGTCTGTCCTCCATGCAAATATAAATAGTATGCAAACTAACATGCATAGTATCATTTAACTACATAATCTGGCTGAGTAACTAAAGACCATCTCAGGATATACTATTAAAATTTGTGTGAAGTTTTTGAGAAAGATTGTTTTCTGTGACAATCATAGTAAAATGCTATTTTCTACAGTTTTATATCTATATCACAGGAAAGTACATATCAAAAGAGTGAATTTTGAGAAACTATACTTATTTTTACTTCAGAGAAGCCATTTGACCTACAGAGAAATTTTAAATGAGCAAATGTGATTGACATTAATTAGAAATTAATGTCAAAGTCATAACCTTGTGATATTGATAACAATTGGTAAAATATTTACTATTATGCAGAGAAAATACTTTAAAATAGTCATTCATTTTTAGGTATACTTCCATTAAGCTTGGGGACAAAGCTTTTTCCTACCTGAATGGCAAAGCGCCAACATGGAGTCCATTGTATGGCCAACAGCATGAGTTACCATATTGTATGGCCAACAGCATGGGCTAACATTCACATGGGAGAGCTGGTCCAGGAAAATAAACAGCACTTCATTTGTGGTCCCAGGTCCTCCAAGTACATCCTGTATCTGGAGACTGAGGTTTAAAGTGCTGTTTCTGCCTATTATGTTCAGCTACTGCCCCACCCGAGTCTTTGGGACCTCCAAGCCTTCTACATTTCCTACCAGGAAATTGTTCTTTCTCCTCAGTGAGGAATATCTAGAGAAAAATCAACAGTCTCCACCCTATCCCCAGATGTTATCACATTGGAAGTATGGAATAGGGTGGAGACATCAAAGCAGTTGAAGTTCTAAGTGCAATCTGGCTCCAGCATCTGTCACCTCATTGATTGCTGGGGTTGACCCACATAATTTTGACCTCAGTTCCTTTCCTCTCTCACCTCTCC
The DNA here is from genome assembly GCF_045843805.1 of Urocitellus parryii. Lineage (NCBI taxonomy): Eukaryota > Metazoa > Chordata > Mammalia > Rodentia > Sciuridae > Urocitellus > Urocitellus parryii. The sequence continues at coordinate 1,578,223 of NW_027551766.1, forward strand.
ATTTAGATTCCTCCCAAAGCCAAGTGTCTAGGTAAAAATAATCGGGTAAGGAAAATGACCTAGACAGGAGATCACTCAGGAAGATAAAGAGTAATAAAACTAAAATATAGCTGCTAAATATTGGAAATGTGCTGGCTACCAGGCAATGTCGTAAATGCTTTCCAAACATTTTCTCTTCTAACCCATATAATGGCCCCAGAGCTAAGTGTGTAATGATCTTTATCAGAAAAATGGAAGCTTAGAAAGGTATAGTCATTTGGCCAAGAATATGCAATTAAAAAATAGTAGACTAAGATTTGAAATTTAACTCTGCTTTTCTAACTCTCAAGTGAATGTTTGAACAGGAACATTGTGATATCTCCCCACCTTCTAACAGGGAGCAATAGGATCTGTATTGTTAACATACCCTTGTTCTTAACACCAACCAGCAAAAGCAGCTGTCATATGCTGCTGGCATTAGTGGAAGCTCCCAGGTTCCCAGCAACATTCAGCCTGGTCTTTCCTGTGGGAATCCTTCATAGATTTTTTTCCTCATAGGAACTTCTGTTGATAGCAGATCCTAGCAACTACTCCACTGGGATTCTCAGTGTATCTCATCCCAGGTTCCAAACTGGCCATCAGTGTTAGTACAAGGTCCTGAACGCTAAAGTAGATGAGGCGAGTGATTTACAGAGGATAGTAGCAGGACCCTGACTCTCAGAAAGAGACTAAATTATGGTTAAGAAGAGATGTAAAATGTTTAGACCAGCAATTCAAGGGCTAGCATCAGGCCAAAAAGATGAAAAATGACCCTGAACAGAGAAATTATAACAAGGTCAGTAGACATGAAATATGGGAGCAAAGAAGCTGGCTAGACCTAATATCCAGAATATATAAAGAACTCAAAAAATTAGACAATAAGATAACAAATAACCCAATCAACAAATGGGCCAAGGACTTGAATAGACACTTCTCAGAGGAGGACATACAATCAATCAATAAGTACATGAAACAATGCTCAACATCTCTAGCAGTCAGAGAAATGCAAATCAAAACCACCCTAAGATACCATCTCACTCCAGTAAGATTGGCAGCCATTATGAAGTCGAACAACAATAAGTGCTGGCGAGGTTGTGGGGAAAAGGGTACACTTGTACATTGTTGGTGGGACTGCAAATTGGTGCAGCCAATTTGGAAAGCGGTATGGAGATTTCTTGGAAAGCTGGGAATGGAACCACCATTTGACCCAGCCATTCCCCTTCTCGGTCTATTCCCTAAAGACCTAAAAAGAGCATGCTACAGGGACACTGCTACATCGATGTTCATAGCAGCACAATTCACAATAGCTAGACTATGGAATCAACCTAGATGCCCTTCAATAGACGAATGGATAAAAAAAATGTGGCATTTATATACAACGGAGTATTACTCTGCAGTAAAAAATGACAAAATCATAGAATTTGGTGGGAAATGGATGGCATTAGAGCAGATTATGCTAAGCGAAGCTAGCCAAGCCCTAAAAAACAAATGCCAAATGTCTTCTTTGATATAAGGAGAGTAACTAAGAACAGACTAGGGAAGAAGAGCACGAGAAGAAGACCAACATTAAACAAGGATGAGAGGTGGGAGGGAAAGGGAGAGAGAAGGGAAATTGCATGGAAATGGAAGGAGACCCTCAGGGTTATACAAAATTACATACAAGAGGAAGTGAGGGGAAAGGGAAAAACAGTACAAGGGGGAGGAATGAATTACAGTAGTGGGGGTAGAGAGAGAAGAGGGGAGGGGAGGGGAGGGGAGGTGGGATAGTAGAGGATAGGAAAGGCAGCAGAATACAACAGACATGAGTTTATCAATATGTAAAGCAATGAAGTGTAACTGATGTGATTCTGCAAGCTGTATACGGGGTAAAATGGGAGTTCATAACCCGCTTGAATCAAAATGTGAAATATGATATATCAAGAACTATGTAATGTTTTGAACAACCAACATTAAATAATAATAATAATAAAAAAAACAAAAGGAAAATGTTATTGGAAAGACGTAAATAACAAGATTTCTGATAGTGGGTTGTAGAAATGTGTAAGATTTTAATTTTGATTATTTCTGCATTAGTTTGTTATCTAGAATGAGAATATTATTTATATAATCAGGATATGATGATAAGTGATAATAAAATATTTTGAAAATCAAAAAAGAAAAAAAAAAGAAGCTGGCTAGAAAATACATTGAAACTGTATTAACATCCAGTTAGTCCACTAAAATGGAACAGCAAGAAGAGCTGAGAGGGGTTTTATTGGTCAGGTTTTCTGATTTCTGCTTATTTCTTGTGGGAAGGTGGTTTCATAGAAAAAGAATGCAAAGCACCCACAGCCTTCAAGAGCTCCAAATACAACAGATTTGTCCTCATAGGGGACCAATGCAGTTGCATCATTGCTTCTCTAAAACCGCCTCCTGGTAAAAGTCAGCTCTTTTAAGGATCTTCATCACATTGAAGGACGCAAACATGAAGGATAGTAGAGCATCTTACTTAGTTCCATTTGCTAAGACTTTTCAAGGATCCACTGATCCTCAATTCCAGATGAAATCTCAAACTCTGTAAAGGAACCTATCAAATAGGTTATGACAGAGACTATTTTTGCATACTACTATTGTGTTCGAAATTGAAAGAATTAGAGATGTAGCAAGTCCATGGTGTTGGCTAATGTGGACATCTAGTACCAGAATTAGCCTTGGTATGCATGCCCTTTAAGTTAATCAAAATATTAAGTTTAAAGAATTAAGACTGGAAGTCCTATCCAGATAAGGAAGCTTGTATTTTTTAACAGTTAATAGGAGACTGTAATAAAGACATAAATACAATGTCCATTTTCCCAGGCCCTGGAATCCTACAGTTGAGTTTAAAACCCATCTAGGAGATTGATGGTCCTGAACACATTACTTAACCTTGAGCCAAGTCTCTAGGCCTCAGATTCTTCATTGACCATACAAAAAATATAGTGCCTGTACTTCAGAGTGTTATATCATAAGGACTCAGTGAGATAATACAGACAGAGCATAGTATTTTGCACATGAAAACTGCTCCAAGTTTTCATTATTATTGTTATTATTATTATCACCACTATTATAATTGCATATTTTTACTCTCTTCAATTCTTTCCTTTCCCAAACATCTCAGAGTCTATGCTTGGGCTCTTTTAACTGGCAGTGAGTCAAAAGAGAATTTTCTATACCAAGTGATTGCTAAAGAATTCCGGGGAAATTCATAACTTCTTGATCTCTTTGGTAATAGCAACTAGAGTTAGGGCTACCTTACCTCTCATTTACTTCTTGTTTTATTAATATTACCATGATGTGAACTGTTTATAAAGTTATGTTACAAAAGTAAGTAGCTTATTTAAAGGCATCTATATTTGGGGCATGAAATTAACTCTCAGTTAAATTAGACTCTCTTTCCAAAAGTTAAGCAAATAATAAGTAGTGTAATGCTCAATTAATTGAGTATCTACTGAGTGAAAAAGTCCTATCTTTTTTTTTAATCCAAAATAACCTCTCCTAAAGCAAGCTTGCTAGTTCTAATATTTGAAAGATTTAACAAAGGAGTGTTTCTTCTAGGGGAAGCAAGGGATTCCCCCTTTGGTCTATTTATTTATTTTCTATTTTGTGATATTCTACTCTGTTCTTTTATACTCTCCCTTTAGTTGCAAAAATAATAAGGTTTATCTTAACAAATTAAACAATATAAAATTTGTAGCTGAAAAGTAAATAGCCTTCTCCATCTCACTCCTATGAGATATCAGCGTTAGAAGCTAGCATGTGTATTTCTTTATATAAGCTTCTGACACTCCCTAGCCTAACCTTCCATAAAGACACTCAGCTGTCCCTATTATATTGAACCAAAACATGGCAATTTTTTTGTAGGTTCCCACCATTCTTTAACACCAACCCACAAATGGAGCCAGACATTCTGTTTTCTGTTTTACACACATGCCTCAGCCATCCCTTTTTGGTTTGCTTTAGCTACTTCACTTCGACTGGATATTCTCCACCACCACCCCAATTCTACCTGCTCTTGAAAAATGCACACCCTTTAACTTATCAAACTCCCTTTATGTTAATTGTCTAAATCACACTTTGATTGCCTAATTTATGCATGGTAGTATTTTATGACTTATATACTATTTAATACAGATGCCATATGTTTGAGGTTTTTTTCTCTAATTGCTTCATGTCTTTTGAGCTCACTGGACTTTATTGTCTAGCTGAGAAGTGTTGTGTTTTGTATATCTGTATTTATTCCATTGTTAGTCTAAGGACATAGGACAAACTGCAAAAGTTGATGCATCTTTTGTAATATAAACGTCCTTACAATAGGGCTGGGGTTGTGGCTCAGTGGTAGAGCACTTGCCTAGCATGTGTGAGGCACTGGGTTCGATTCTCAGCACCACATGTAAATAAACGAATAAAATAAAGGTCTATCAACATCTCAAAAAGTATTTTTAAAAAAGTCCTTATACCAATACTAACATTCAATAATGCTTCATACTAGGGATTCTCAGTAATATTCCTTTTAGTTGATTATTTATTTTAATCATAGGATCCTTTAATTAAATGGAAATTTACCATGATAATAACATAAGACTCTGGTCCTACCACCTAAAAAAATTTATTCTGAGAAAATTTGTGTTATCATAGAGTGATTCTCCAAAGCATTCATGGTACTTATGTTACTTTGTCCCAAGATAATAAATTTTTAGTGATTTGTTAGAAAAAATCAGTTACGTCTGTTTGAGTTTTAAAAGTAAGAATCTAATAATACCTGTGACCATTTTAGATCATTCTCAATGTTAAGCTAATACTAATATTTCTCAGATAAATATGATTTCTGTAGATTGTGAGATTTTATTTTGGGATGATATTTAATAGGTTGTTTTTTTATGAATCTTTTAGTAAGATGAAATTTAGTTTATTTAAGATGGATTTCCTTACTCAAGAAAATCATCTCAATGTCCTGAATCTCCCCCAACCACACCCCCTCCAAAAAAACAGAAAGAATATTATCTCCATCTAGTGGACAAATTATTATATTACAACCTACCAAAAAATATCTGATGCCCTAGAATATCTCCTATCACAGGCATTTTTCTGCCCTACTAATAAATATTTTGGTTTTAATTGGTAAGTGGTAATTTTATGGCAAAAATGTTAAATGTTTTAATATATTTAGCAATATTTTGCCCAAATGTAAGTAGGGTGTCCTTGTAATTCAGTTGCTTAATTGTTTTGAAAAAATATTAAAATTTTAAAAATTACAGAATTTGGGGGCTACTTGGTATTTACTCAATTGAATTGAGAAAAACTAAACCAAAATTATCCTCCTATGTCTCCTATACTTCCATTCATGCAGAATGAAGAGAGTGTGTTTCCTTTTAGTTTTTATAGCAGAAGGATCATCTTAATGCTAATGGGAAATCAGCGCACACAGCTTTCATTTGAGTGCTCATTCTTAGGTCCTCAGGTTTCAGCATGAACTACCTATGCATCTTTATAGGAGGGAATTGCACTCTTCTCCTCTCCCTGTTCAAAAGTCTTTAACATCTTCCAACTATATATTGCATGCCTTCAAAAGCCCTCTTTATATATGACTCATTTTTGGAGATATCTCAGATATCCCAGTGAATTAACCTTCCTACCTTTATTTCTGTGTCTCCAAGTGCTCATGGTTGGTGTTCACTGACTGCTTATTTAATTACACACATCGGGGAAGAGCTTGCCTGAGATCTCCTAATATGGCTTGAATTCAAGGATTAGAGACCCTGTTCCACTCTGGCTTTCCTTGGGGTTGCCATACCACATATACCAGTGCCTAGCCTATCCAAGTGAATCAGATGTACCTTTTTTGATATCACAGTTACTGACACATAGTTGTGGTGTATGTAATTATACAATGGAGCTGAAGGAATGTCAAGAATGATATATGATTAAATCCGGTTAGCTCAGTAACTTGAAAATAACTATTTTAGGACCTGGTATCCTTGTCTATAAAATGACTCTGTTCAACTAGATAATTCTTATTGTCTGAGGGATCAAATAAATAATCCATTTATAAGGAGACACATTCATAAGAAAATTTTAAGTTGGAAAACATATTTTTGATTGGTTAAGCTACACTGTGAATTTTTTTTCCACATCTTCTACTTGATGGGTTGATTTGGAAGCAGGATTCTTTTGTCGTAGATTTGCAGGTGATTCATGAAACATCTAAGCCCTACTTTATTCTTCAGGTTGGCTTCCAGTCTTTGGGTCATAACACTATTAATAACTCCAATGAAGAAAACAAAGAACATTTTAAAATTCACTGCTTACTAGTTTGGATAACACTCTTGGGAGAAATGTTGATGACATCTAAACCTAAATGCATGTGTTTATTTATCATATAATAAACTTCACTTATTCATTAACAGTTTTTTAAAATCACACGCCTCCTGGATTATTTCTAGCTATCTTATGAACACACAAGAGTTGACTTCATTTTGACACTTCTTGATATTTCACTTAGAAAAGCTCTTTGTGGAAAGTGCATACAGCTTATGAGTTTTATAATTTTAAAAAATATGTGTATGTATGGTTCTTTTTCCCTCCAACTCTAAAAATTGATATTATTAAATATAGCACCAATCATTCATTCAAACCACTTAGCTGTTGTTTCATTCTTCTGTTTTGTCGTGCTGAATTTTGAACTTGGGGCCTCATACAAACTAGGCTGAGCTCTACCACTGAGCTACACTCTCAGCCCATTAAAGGACAATTTTTGAAGTGCTGTTACAGGCCTGGGGCCTGCCATGTGGAGATGGATAGCCACTACAGTCCTTTTAATGTTGCTAGAAATAATTCCAGTAAAACACAGAGTGGCCATCAAAAGTTTACCAAAGAGACTGAGAAGTGAGGACACTGTACAGGAACTCCTGCAGAGAGGATGGTATGGTATTCACAGAGTTGGAGTTTTTAAGGAAATATTGACCATAGGTTTTTGTCTCTGTTTCCTGGCCCCTTAATTGGTCATACTACCTTTTGAAAAGTCCCCACTAAGTTTACTTTGAGTGTCTTGCTGCTTTGGCTATCAGGGTGAGTGGAGGTTGTGACATAGTTTCGGTGATAAGAGAGGGGACTGGAGACCTGGTTACAAGAGATAATGATGACATGGTCCAGAAGCTCTTGTTTTTTCTTAAAAGGGTGTCATTTGTTAAGGCTGGGGGAGGTTTTGACATACCAGGTCTCTATGGCCAGGTTCCTATCCTGTCAGAAAATGCTCCCTGGGCTTTTTAGTTACACTTCATTGTCATTTCACCCTACTCACCTCTACCTAACAGTGCCCTGTGAAGCTCTAAGAATATTCTGAGTCTCCATCTTCAGAAAGTTCACTGACTAGGAATGGAGATCAGATGGTAAACATACTCAGTTCATTGCAAATTCTGTCATTACGAATGGAGAAGTGTCTTGAGATCATAGAGAACAGCATCTCATGAATTTCTGAGGTATCAAGTTGAGGTTAAAGTCTGAGTTCTTAAGGATGAGCAACTGTTAGGCAGGAAAAAGCAGAAGCCAGGCAGGGCTAGCCTGGCCTAGGATGTGCTGCTCCAATGAGTGCAGAATACACTTGAGGCAGAGAGTTGCCAGTTGAGGTTGTGAAGATAAGTAATTGTAACTGACAGCAGACAGTGAAGACTTGTAGTCTAGTAAAGATGTTTGGGCTTCAACTTAAAGGTAATAGTGAATTATTGAATTATTGAATTATTTAAACAGAAGAATGGTGCGGTCAGATTTGCATTTTAAGAAGAGTCACTCTTGGTACAGATTGGAAGATGGGTTCAGGAGACCAAGAGAAACGCTCTTATAATAATGTAGGTGGGAGTTGAATACTGGATTTAAAATGCCTGTAATAAATCAGGAATGGAAGGATAGGGGATATAATGGAAATTAGTGGCTGGATATGTTTATTGGGTAGAGAAAGAAGCTCGGGTTTGGAGGAGTAATAATAATAGGCATATAACAGGCACTTGTTGAGTTGAACTCAAAGGTTTAGTGAATTTTTATGTATTTGCTCTTTTCAACAAATAATTCTGATTCTGCATTAGAAGAGCTGTTTTTAAATAATTGTTTCTTTTTAGCTGAAATTGAGTTTAGAATGATCCGTCTTTTGTGTCTGATCAGAAGTTAGAAAATCAGAATGTGAAGCCAGTTGGGGTGTGTGGGGGTATGTTTGTGTGTGCGTGCACGTTTCTTATTTATGTTTACTTTTATTTATTTTAATATTATCATTTTTCACAAGCAGGAAGCAACTATAAATTTTCCCATGCTAAATTCCTTAATTGAAGCTAAATGTTTTGGTAAAATATCAACATGTTAGTGTTTACCACAACATAATTCCTTTTCTTTCATTCACAGTTTTGATGTGGACAATGGCACATCTGTGGGACGGAGTCCCTTGGATCCCATGACCAGCCCAGGGTCTGGGCTAATTCTCCAAGCAAATTTTGTCCACAGTCAACGCCGGGAGTCCTTCCTGTATCGATCCGACAGCGATTATGACCTCTCTCCAAAGTCTATGTCCCGGAACTCCTCCATTGCCAGTGATATGTGAGTACAGGAAGGGGCAGAAATGAAGAAATCAACCCAATTTATTTCCACAGTTGATGATGTAATAATACCAAAGCGTTTGTTCAACTGCATCACTCTTCTCTAAAACAGGAAGAATGAGTAAAATCATGCAAACTGAAAATGAATGGTAGATTCAAGTTGAGTACTCTGTCACTCTTGACACATTTATTTTCCCAGAAAAACACTGGGAAAAGTGAGAATTGCATTTTTAATACACACTTACATTTAAACATCAGCTTTATATTTATGTAGGACCTGGTTTTTCGCTGCCCTGCCACAATGAGTACTTTCTAATATTTTGAAAGACTTTAAAGTCAGAAAATCCCTGTGAATGGATCTCAAGTGATGTATATATAGAGAGGCTAACACTGGTTTGTCAGATCACATTAGAGATGTTTTGGAGATGTGGCTTAAATTAAGCTAATTTTTAAAGATTAATCACTAGAGGCAAGCCCATAAAACATTAGACAGATTCGAATATCACTGAAGACATGGCACACAATGGAAAATACTTTAAACTGCACATGTTATACTATTTTCAGCTCATTTTTGTAGCACATTCCATTCTTGTTTTTATGTACTATTTATGTGCTATGTTCTGCATTGTCATATTTGGTAACTTTCTCTATGTATAGAACTGATCTCCACTTTCCTCTTCTGGATCTAGACAACCGTCCAGGTACACTCACCATCTTCTTAAAACATCATCTCAAAAACTCATAATGGGTTATATTTCATCTTATAGGAATTAGACTCTATGAGGCCCCTAAGGGCCTGTGTTATTCTCGGTATCCTAATAGATCATCCAAGTATTGCAGGTGGTCTAAGTGGAATTCTAGAAATAAAGTTGTGTTCTACTCTTCATTATAACCTCTAGTTATTATTAGGTGTTTACTTTTAGTTATTAGTTTTTAGCATTTGTATTATTGTTGTCCACTCTTTATTTCCAAACAACTTTCTTTTCTCATTGGCCCTATCTCTGTGCTATTCTTATCCCACTTTCATAGGTTTGAAATTCAGGATAATTGTCTATTAATTCACCAATAATGAAAACACTTCTTGAGACTTCTGGTATATTTAAAGTTCCTATTCTGGAGTGGGGAGTGGAGATCTGGAATTTTAGTTCATTGTTATAAAATTTGGAGCATAGCATCCTTGAGGTATTTACAGATCATTACAAAAGCATGAAAAAGAGAAGGGGGATTTTCTGCCCAAGGGAACAGTGCAGAAAACAACAGACAAGGAACAATATTTGCAAAATATGAGGCATGGAAAATGACTCAATTAAGGAGTGACAGTCTGCTTGGTGTAGGGAGCAAAATGTGGCAAGATAGAAAGATTCAAATGCAGTATATGGGAGCCAAGAGCCATGGAGGTTCTTAGCTCAGTTTTGCCCTGATTATATTCTTGTTTCCATGCATTCCAATCACTCTATTGTGGAATCTTGGCACAGGGAAATAGACACAGGGAAGTGATTTCTGTCACCATTCACAGAAACAAAGCAGAGTAAATTTGATGAAGACCTAGATCAAGGAAATGGCAGTGGAGAAAAGAGATTGGTCCAGATGCAAGAGGGACAAGGTTCACAGAAGTGTGTGCATGCATGTGTGTTGGGGAGTAGCCACCTGGGGAAGGAGAATCAAAGGGATTGCTAAAGTTTTTACCCTGAATGAGTAAAATGGTGATGTTGATGTGAGGAACAAAGAACAGAGAGTAGACAACATGATGGCAGGTAGTAAGTAATAGACTTGGCCTTTATCGGATGAGCATAGGGGAACAAGACAACCATTAGGCCCAAGGACAAAGAGCAGAAATAGTAGTCCACAGGACCAAGAGGACTTAGAAGAACCAGTTACTACCTCTGATTACTAGGTCTTTGGATGACAGTTGAGTGAAGCATTCTTAGTCAGGTAATGGAATTAAAAACCCACTATGTTGAGGAGTGAATTGAAAGTTGAGATCTGAGCAAGTACATGTATCTTGAGAAGGTTAATGAGGGAGAGAATAAGATTGCTTGAGGAATAATTAATTTTAAGGGGAACCGTTTCTTGTTTTTTTTTTTTTTTTTAATTTGGGACACTTGAGATAAATGAAAATAGAGATTAAAATTTAAGGAAAAAGAGGTTAAAAAGTGGAGTTGTCATTGCTGAAAAAATATGATTCTCAGTTCAAGTAAAGAGATTATCTCTGGAAAAGTAATACTGTATTCTTTAAGACGAACAAAAAAAGAATCAAGTGAAAGGGGAAAACATAAATCTAGAGATGAATGAATGTTTAGAGAGTTAATGGCTAAAGATCTCTACTTTTGCAATCATAGAAGGTATAACCATTAAAAACCAAAGAAGAGAGGGATAAGGAACACGTAAGAAAATCACCATGAAGATCAAAAAGAATAACAGAATGAAGATGACCAGAGGAACACTGAACATCCCCATAGATCACAATAATGATTTTGAATGGAAACCATCTAATCTAACTTTATCAAAGGCAAGACAATTTTGGAAAAAAAAACCTCACAATGAATTAGTGGACTTTATGTAGTTATGTGTTCTGTTTTTTAAAATTGGAGAAAATTGATCTTTTAGTACCAGCTTGTGTAGATAATTCCTTCACACCCTTTACCCAAGTTAATAAGGATTAAGTATATACACACATTTTATAAAAGGACTATAACATTTCATATTTAAATAGGACCTTTATTTTCAAAGCCCACTGAAAGGGATGACCTGGTCTTATGCTAGACCAATACAAGAGTTTCTTTATTAGCTTAGCCTCATTGTAGGAGTGACTGGTTTAATCAGGCCATGATGCAATTCTGTATTACAGAAAAATAACATCTTGAACGTGCTCAGTTTTCCCATTCCCTTGGTATATTTACATATAAGATTTTCCTTTTACACTCACTGACACACAGAGCACATTCTTTCTACCAAGGAGATGGAGTTTCTGTGGGAAGAAAGAGAAGGAGAATAAATAATTACCAATTCAGTATAAATATGAATCATCCCAGGCCATCTACACATAAAGGATATGCCTTCTCTTTACTGTACTCTCCTGTAGCTATATGTAAGCTTGTTTCCTTACCTTATCTCATTTGTAATTCTGTGAAGATTGTCCAACAACCATAACTGTGCTTGATGAGTTTATATTTATTGGCCTAGTTGAGCTTTCTACTGAGAAAATTCCTGAGAAATTTCAGGCACAAACAGTACCAGTGGAAGTTTGTGATTATCTATATGAATGAAATGCTTTAGGAAACCTTTAAATGTTCAGCAATTTGGAATGTAATTGTTTAATTTATTGAAAAAGTGACGAGGAAAATAATCACTTCCTAGTAGACTGGATTTTGTGATTTTGTCTTCTATAAACCATTCTAGAAAACAGTTGAGGCATGTGGAGAGAAAAGGCCAATAATATTAGTAATGATAATCATAACTCACATTGCATGTTCTACCCTTAGCTTTCCCAGATATTTTCATACCAGCTGTTTCATATGAGGTACTCACAGTTCTTTCAATGGGGACAATATTATGCCACTTGCAGGCAAGAGATCCAAAGTCCAGTGATTTTAATCTTGCTTAAGAACACAATAAATATTATTATCAATTCTAAAAGAATATATTTTGATACTACCATTGGGAATAAAGTGCTGTGAACTACTATAGCAAAACCAAATTAATTAGGCCAAATGAATCACTTAGTGCTGTGAAATTTGGTCAAGCTCAAAGTAGTCAGAGAGGTTATAAGACAAAAATGCAACCCACTCAGCAAACACATGGATCTTAAGGAAGCACTTGTTTAAAGTGGAAGAGAAGTTCCTGGGAGCTTCTACTCTCAGACTACCACACAGTTTCTTGAATGCAGATGACACAGTAGCAACTTAATTTTTAATAAAAATAAGGAGAAAATCTTAAGTATTAACCTGAGTAAAAAAATAATACATAAAAAGCAAATTTGAACTACTCTTAGTAGTTTCAAAAAGATTTTATAACAGTAGAAAATAGATTTAAAAAAACTTGCCTCAGTGATGTCATGAAGAAACATGATGGAAATTTTAGAGTAAACAGATAATTATGTTTTTTTCTCATAAATTTCTTCAAAATATGTTTAAAATTATCTTTCAAATAACAGTTACCTCTATTGTTGCCCATCATCCAATAATATAGTGTTTCTGTATGTGAAAACATGTGAAGATATGATAGATTGAAGATATGATAGATAATTAACAGTGATAAGACAAATAGCATTTAGTCATAAAGCTATTACTTTATTGAATATCAGCTGCTTGTCAAATAAGTAAAAAAAAATCAATTCACCTGAATAATTGATCCTTATCCCCCATCACCTGCTGAATAAACACTAACATACAGAATGCAAAGTTGACCCAGAGAGCCCTTTACTCATGCTTACGTGCTTTACCTACACACAGAATATGGGGTGGAGGTGAATGTGAAAAGGGTGCTAAGAAAGAGATGAGTGGACTTAGTATACCAAAAAAGCTGGGCCCACTTGGTAGTCTAGCTAACTTGTTCCCATATATCTATAATTCTCTAGACCTCACTGATCAGGCTGCGCACTGCCCCATGTGGGCATGCTCTTACCTAATGGGCACTATCCCCTGCCATATCTCAGAATGCCACCCTGTCCTTAGCAGTTAACAAGTGCCCCTCCATCCTGGATTTCAAGTGCAGGTTTTAGGTTCCAGTCCTTCATTCCCACTACCTGGGCTACTGAAAAGAAGGGTGCTGCTAGTCTTGAACTTGCAAAGGCAGAAGGACAGCCTGTTGTCAATTCATATTGACAGTTTACATGACTTTTCCTTGATCCTATTAGGGTATCTCCAAAACTAATAAGACATGGTTAGTCTTACTAGATGTATGTAAAAAGTTTCTAACAGTCCTAGCTAGTTTTTTATCTTATTATATGAATAAAAATTTCAAAAGCAAACCGATTTGCCACTTGAAAGGCATCGTCCATTAACTAAATACAAAATGGTATCAGGGTAAATCATCTTTCCCCAGTTCCTGAGTCTTCCCAACTGAGGTGGGTAGGAATAAAGGGACGAGGGCCAGGGTTCCCTAAATATCCTCTGGGGTAACCAGAGGGAACTCACAGAGGCAAAAGGGATATTTGAAATATTCAAGGGAAACAGAAACATCCGTCAATCACCTGGAAAGCAAATAATGGCAGTTTAGATCATGACATTCCTTTCTGTTACCTCATATGTTTGCAAAACTGGATTTTCAGTGGTTGCTAGATGAAAAGCAGGTACTGAGGAAAAATTGATGTGGAACCAGATATGAGAAAGGCAAGAGCCCAATCTCATTCCAAAGTGATAAGATGCATAGTGCTCAATAGGTGCTACATTGTTGAGATAACACCTCATTTAATTGTTTGGTCTGAACTACTTAATAATCCTGACTGTTATTTGTTTGGGCCAATGGAGTGTTATAAAAAATTACTGAGTTGTTAAGGACTAAGAAAGTTGGAGAACCTATGCATCAGGTTGTTGTTTCATGTCCTTAGGACTGGAACTAAACAAAATCTCTGTGTGAAGAGAAATTTTGTTAAAAAAGAAAAAAAAAACATGTTAAAACTCATGAAGTTTTTGACAAGTTCTAGAGTAAAGAGTATATCCTGTTCTTAATTCTGTTAGGATCCCAGGTAGCCAAAATCTTTTATTATTTGATAATAATCAAAGTAGCATGCTCTTTTTCTTCATTCCTGCCAAGCGGCCACCGTTGTCATTGCCATTATGGAGTGCTGATGCGCAGGCTACCACCAGCTCCTAGATCTCAAGAAGTCTACTGACACAGTATTCTAAGATCATTGGCTACCGGAGTACCTGCTTAATATCAACCATCTTTTTTCCTTTTAGTCTTTTTTTATTACTATTATTCTGCAAAGCTATTCTTCATTCAGTCACTAAGTCATTTTATTGTGAATCAAAAAATGAAAAATAGAAGTGAACTGAGCTTAGTGGTAGAGTGCTTGCCTCCCTTGCCCAGGCCCTAGTTTCTATCCCCAGTAGAGAATCAAACACTCCAGGAGTTCCATGAATAGTAAAATACAATTTAAACATTTTTTAAAAAATTTTTGAACTAATAAAATAAAAATACCAGCTAAGCATAGGGACACAGAACTATCAACCCAACTACTTAGGGGGCTGAGGCAGGAGAATCAAAAGTTTGAGGCCAGTGTCAGCAACTTAGCAAGACCCTGTCTGAAAATAAAAAATAAAAAGGATTGGGCATATAGCTCAATGGTAGAGTAGGCTTGAGGTTAGTTCTCAGTACCAAAAATATAAAAATTAAGAAAAAAACCCTGAATACATATTTTAAATTTTTATTCTTGTGTTTTAAAAACATCACAAAAGGAGATCTGAATGTTTTGACATTTTGCATGAATGGGTTTTAAGTGCCACGGGGTAAAATTAAAGTGTCGATTTTTTTTGACAAAGCATAGATTTGTTGAAGAAGAAAACAGTGGCCCAAAAAGTATTGGCAGCACTTTCTTGGAGTCTAGAAATATCTGTGGGGCTTCAGAATGGTCTAAATCCACATGAGCACCCAGAAGGTATCATGGTCAAAACAAAACAGTATTTTAAAGCCTGAGTTAAATGTAGTTATACTGCATATTTCCATGCCTTGAGAGTTCATGATCTACTAAAATGTCAAAAAAAAAAAAAAAAAAAACAAACACCTGGAAGACCGACTTAAGGTTGCTAAATTTGTACTTTGTCAGACAAAGGATACTAACAAGAAAATTCCCACTGATACCATCATTTTTTAAAAGAAAATGCATAATCTCATAATAAAATTATTTTCCAAAGAAGTGTGTTTGGCTTTTTTAACATTTCACTTCATGGCCCATATTTAATCTCACTTTGACAAGAACCAATAAACATTTTGTTAGGTAAGTCCCAGATCTCAGAATGGCATTTGGAAACTACTGATCCCTGCCACTTGCCAATGGCATGACTGTGATGAGTTACCTAAGTTATCAAAGCCTGGTTCCTTGCCTTGGCATGGGAATACGAGTACCTTGTAATGCAAAATCCTTGAAATTAGATATTGCCCATTGGTGGAGATCCATGCCTGATACATAGTAGGTTCGTATCAAACATAATGCTCTCCTCTCTATTTGATCAGACCGTTCCTTTTAATCTGCAAAAATCTAGCACATACTGTCCTTTAGAACAGTTGCATGCACTCCCA
Organism: Urocitellus parryii; assembly: GCF_045843805.1. NCBI lineage: Eukaryota > Metazoa > Chordata > Mammalia > Rodentia > Sciuridae > Urocitellus > Urocitellus parryii. The sequence goes on from NW_027551766.1 coordinate 1,594,074, forward strand.
TAAATCTTCCTCTTAGGAACCCATGCTGGAGAAGAATCAAGAGGGCAGGGCCTCTGACATTAGAAACAGGCCTGTCAAATAAGATCAACAGTGAAAGAAGAGCCTGTTCCTAGAACACAAAGTGAGGTGAAAGTCCTTCTCTGTGAACTCAACCCTTTCCACCTTCCTTCTTCCCCTCTGTGGAAATAAGACTCAGCCTAGTACTGAAAACAGCTGATGGTCATTTGTGACATCAGCACTCCTGGAAAATCCCCCTATTACACTGTTTTGTTTGTTTGTTTATATATGGTGCTGAGAATCCAGCCCAGTGCCTTACACAGGCTAGGCAAGTGCTCCACCACTAAGCCACAACCCCAGGCCCTATTGCACTAGTTTTTATCAAAGAAAATAATTCAATGTACTTAATGAACATGTTTACAAGCATGTGTTAAGCACTTTTTAAATTACTCAAATCAGAAAAAAAATTTTGATACATAATTTTAAACATAGATTATCTTTTGTACTGTCATATGACTTAACAAATTGAAAGTCATTTATTGGCCTCATGTATTTTCTAAGTTTTTTTCTTGTAGCACATAAAGAGATTCCATTGCAGATGAGAGAATTTTTTGCTTATGATGCATAATACCACTAATTTCATTTGCTATATCATTAGTGCATAATCTTAACAGGGATGAGCATGAGTGAGTCAAAAATTATGGATCTTTGTTTTAAGAACTTTTTTGATCAATGATCAGTTCTAGGTTTTAATCTGTTGTTGTTTTATTTAGTTTTTAATTGACAAATAATATGTGTCTGTGTAGTGTGTGTGTGTATGTGTGATGTAGAATATAATGTTATAATATTTGTATACATTATGGAATTATTAAATCAAACTCATCATATGTCCATCAATTCACATATACTTTCTGTGATAAGAACATCTAAAATCTATTCTCAGCAATTTACAAATATGCTTGGCATTATTCTTAATTATAGCCTACCTTATAAGTCTCTTAAATGTATTCCTCCTAACTGTATATCTGTACCCTTCAACCAACATCTCCCAACCCCATTTTCCAGCTTCTGGTAACCAACATTCTACTTTCTCCAAGACTTCTTTTTTTTCTTTTAATAGATCTACATTTATATGTGCAATAACATCTTATTTGACTTTCTGTTCCTGGCTTATTTAACTAAGCATAATGTACTTTAGGCTCATTTCTGCATCATTGTTTTCAAACTGGCACAATTTCTTTCCTTCTTAAGGGAGAGTGCTATTTCATTGTGTATAGAGACCACATTTTCTTTATCCACTCATCTGTTGGTTGACACTTAGGCTGATTCTGTGTTGGCTATTGTGAATAGTGCTCTAATAAAACAGTAGTCCAGATACTTTTTGACACATTGATTTCATTTTCTTGGCTTATAAGCCCAGAAATGGATCATACGCTGGTCCTATTTTTAATTTTGGTGAACCTCCATAGTACCTTCCAGAACTGCCGCACGAATTCACATTCCCACCAACTGTGTACAGTGTTTTGTTCCACATCTTTGTCAACATTTTTTATCCTTGGCTTTTTTGATTAAAGCTATTTTTTTTGGGTGAGACATGATAGCTCATTTTGATTTAAATTTGCATTTCCCTGATGATTACTTATGTTAAGCACCTTTTCATATATTTATTGGCCATTGGTATGTCTTATTCTAAGAAATGTTTACTCTGTTCTTGTGTTCATTTTTAATGGATTATTTGCTTTCTTGCTATTAAGTGATTTGTTAATTATTAAAATGTTAATAAGTGTTAAGCAGGTGGTAACAAGATTAGCTGGGCACAGTGGCACATACCTGTAATCCCAGTGGCTTGGGAGGCTGAGGAAGGAGGATCATGAGTTGAAAGCCCTTGTCAGCAACTCAGCAAGGCCCTAAGCAATTTAGCAAGAACTTGCTTCAAAATAAAAAGGGTTGGGGATATGGGGATGTGGTTCAGTGTTTAAGTTCCTTTAGGTTCAATTCCTGGTACCAAAAGGAAAAAAGAAGAAATTTAGAATTCTAAACATCTAAGATTATAGTATTTTTTTTTAAAGAGAGAGTGAGAGAGGGGAGAGAGAGAGAGAGAGAGAATTTTTAATGTTTATTTTATTTTTTTTAGTTCTCGGCGGACACAACATCTTTGTTGGTATGTGGTGCTGAGGATCGAACCCGGGTCGCACGCATGCCAGGTGAGTGCGCTACCGCTTGAGCCACATCCCCAGCCCAGATTATAGTATTTTCTAAAGTGATTTTTTAAAAAATTATAGTTGTAGATGGACAGAATGCCTTTATTTTATTTGTTTATGATAACTTTTGAATGCATATTTATTTTTTGTGCCATGCATTTTTTTCTCACCAAATGACCTTACCTGTAATACAGTCTTGTTTGTCTGTTTACAACCATGTATTTATTGCAATGTACATACTGTAATGTTAATTGTAAATTATCAGTTCTTATTAAAACATCATCCCGTGATTGGATGGTGTTGATATATTTGGAAACTCTTGGTGAGAGAATGAATGGTGTGTATACATACTCCTTGTACATTTTTCTTTTCTCCTGTAATATAGTCTTGTCACCTTAGAGCTTGTTTATGGAAGATTCAAGAAAACTATAAAATACATAAAGATATATAAATTTAAATAATATAGCTGCAGGTCTTTGGTCCCAGGCCTGTGCCTTAACTTTAATCAATATTTTCTTCTGTTTTGCTGCATTTCTAAGTAAGGTAATGGTGGGGCTAGGGCTGGGCATTTATATCCAAGCTTTCAATTGATTGGATTTCTGGAAGTAGCTGGATTTTATAAAGTCAAAACACCTCTGACACATCTTGGAACCCTTTCAAGATGGAAGCTTGTAGGTACTTCTTGCCATGGAGTGACACTGCATGTGTGATAATTATTTCCAGATGTAGATAAGGAGCTACTTCAGCTAGTTATATTTGATGGTTTTTTACTTTCAGACACTACTGGGGAAATATATTCTTGTCCAGTGATTATTGAAAATCTTTTGGCTTCCACAAATTCATAGGGAAATGAACTTGATTTGAAACTGGAGCCATGTGTCACTCATCTTGATTAGTTATCTGTTCCATTAGCTTTCAGTCATGTTAAGAGACTGTATCATATAGAGAAAGTCCTTTTTTTAACCTTAATTTTTTTCTTTGATTAAGATCAACCAAATTTTTTTATATGTATGTAAGCCCACATCAATTTAAACACCATTTTTTGTGATGCTAATTCATATAGCATAAAAGATTCACTGTTATCTAAAATTTATTTCTGCAAAACTTATATACAATTAGAATTATTACATTTAACTTTGTACAATGGCCATCTCCTGAAAGCTATGAAAACTCCCCAGTGTATAATGTGGAAACCTCCCACAGCTGCCCAGCCCTTGGAACATGTGACTCATCAGTGAAAGGAGAGATTGTTTTTCTAGGAAAAATGAGCCTCCTATTATTTTATTTTGTTTTATTTTTCGACACAAACTGTAGATTTTAGCAGCCCTGGTCCAAAGGAATTTAATTACTTTTGTTTTAAACAGTACAAAGGGGACACTATAATTACAAACTACATCCTTACTTATTTTAGTTGTTTTTAAATTTTATTTCTTTGGATATATTTTCAGAGTGGTAAATTATGTGTGAGCATTTTCTTAGCCTCTCTTACAGCCCATGGGGATAGTATCTTCATATGATAATATCTTCATATGAAATTTTTATATGCAATGAAAATAAAAGCATGGGTTGCTTCTGCCTATTTATGACTTGATCTTTTACAAATAATAATTATTGGTTTTAGGTTGTAGTTCAGTCTGCACACATGTCCAAAAGTATTGAACATTGTTGAAATAAAAGGATAGGGACATCGTAAGTTAGTATTGATATTCATAACCAAATGAAACCAAATTTTGTTGATTACTTTTGCTACACAAAATATTTCCCAACATTATATATATATATGGCCTATAAGATCAAGCACAGTGTTTTCTAAAAAGGCACTCTCCAGAAGGCACTTTCCATGCTTAACATTATTCTTTCATGTTGAAAATTTCTTGGACATTCAACAATTATTTGTTGGATACCTATCTGCAAACTCCATGCTTCTAAGTATTCAACAATAAACAAAAATGCAGTGTTTGCTTTAATGGAGCTTATAGTCTGGAGGAGACAAAGGCATTAAATGATTAAATGCACATTTACTTATTATTGTGCTCAACATAATGAAGGTCAGTGCCACGATTCAGAGGGAACCTGAAATTGACTTGTTTTGACAGCCAGAGAAGGCTTTCTGGAGGAAGGGTTCTGGGGCTAACATCAGAGGGACGGTGGGAGGTAACTGGGAAAAAAGAGTTAATAGGAAGAGGAAGAGATCCAGACAGTGGAAAGATTATTTGCAAAATCCCTGAGTTACAAATGAACTTGGGACATCAGGAAAAATTGAGGGATAGCAACAGAGAGGTTGACAGGTTCTAAGGTCAATTCCTAATTATCCTATGTAAAATAGCATCCCCTATTCTATCACCTTACCCCCTTAACTCTGCTTTATTTTATTTATAATGTTTATCCAAAATTGATATGCATAGCTGTTTGTCTCTCCTGCCAAAACTCAACTCATAAGGCAAGTTCTTTGCTTATTAGTATATTATATTCCTAGCACTTAAACTATGCCTGGTACACAGTAGGTTCTTAATATGTGTTGACTAAGGCCACCAAATTGGTAATGGATGTATCATCATTGTTCATTATCCATGATCCTTTGCTGATACCAAAATCTAAGGATGCTTGAGTCCCTTATAAAATAGTGTGGTACTTGCCTTTAACGTATGCATATCATCCCGTATGCTTTAAATAATCTGTAGATTATGTATAGTACCTAATATAATGCAAATTATATAAATAGTTATTATACTATGTTATTTAGGGAATAGTGACCAAAAAAAAGTACAGATGTTCTGTACACATGCAATTTTTTTTCTATCTGGGTTAATTGAATTGTGAATACAGAGCCCACAGCTACGTAGGCTACAAGGCAACCTGATAATCAAGATATTTAGAGATCTTAGAGATTTTAACTTAATATTGTAAAAATGTTCAGGTTGCTTTGGAGCCTGTTAGATCTTGAATGAAAGGAGTTTATAGTTTTCTATCTCATTGCTAATGAAAACCTGTTTGCCTATTTCTCACAGTCTGTATTTTTTGTGAATGTCAAAAGGATTTATTTCTCATGATGAATGTAAGTGAAGATCACATACATTTATTCCCCAGATAGTGCTCAAACCATCGCCAGCATAATAAGGGTAATTTAGCAGAATGATCTACTGTGACCACTTTAATATTTCCTCCTGCCATGGCAAAGGGTGACAGTCACTGAAGCCAAATGGTGGCTAGTATGTCTTCCAGGGAATTTTTTTAACTTAAACTCAAGTTCCATTCCTCATGGCCCTTCACCATAAAGTGACACAAAGAGATGAAAAAAAACAGCTCCTTTCTTTTCCCTACTCGTTCTCTTTGCAGTTCGAGGCTAATGTAGGTGTGTTGAGCCTATCCAAGTTCAAAGATGGTTAATGTGAGTGTGTTCAGCCTACCCAAGTTCATATCTCTTACCTAGAAACCTTTCCCCAGGACGCAGCTTTAAACCCACAACAGTAAAGCATTCCAAACAAACCCAGAAAGCCCCCACTCCCCCCCAAAAAAAGAACCCATTTACCCTGTGGCTGGGGAGTACCAATCCCATAACTTGTGCTTTCCTTGCTTTCTGATTGCAGAAATGTCTTCCCCACAGCCCTTCTGAGATCTCCAAATGCTTCATGTCAAACTCACTGTAATGGATATATTAGTCCATGAATTTGGGTGTATAGAAAATACTGCTTGATTTCTTTTAGATCAATCAGTTTGGTTTCTGTGTCCCCATCCTGTCAGACTGTTGGGAATTCCCACCTCTGTCATTGATTCATATTTTTGAAAACTATTGTTCTAAAACTAATTACTCCAAGCTCTCATCTCCAGTCTAATTGGAGGGAGCGTATGTCATTTGTGTTTCTCCAGCTGCTTTGGATCCTTACAGTCCCTCAGCTCTTGGCTTCCTTGTTATCCATGTGGTTTACCAGGTATATACACTGAGGCAGGAACTCTGGTTTGGGGTCCTAGTTCCTTAGGTCCACCAGATTACTTGTGCATAAAAAGAGCCTGCCCTTCGGATGTCTTATTGCTGCCTTGCTGTGGTGTGTTTATGCCCTCCTCAAAATCCATTTGTTGAAATTCCAATGTCCAAAGTGATGGGATGGGGAGGTAGAAGACACTCAGAACATGATTAGAGTGTAAGGGCAGAGCCCTTGGGAATGGGATTAGTATCCTCATAAAGGAGGTCCAGCACACTGGCCTAGCATGTGTGAGGGTTTGATCCTAGCACCACAGGGGACATGTAGCACTCTCCTTCTCCTAGCCTGGGGACTTCCTTCCCTCCTTCCTTGCTCCCCAATGGGACTGGACTGGGGGTGGGATGGGGGAGTTGTGATTTCAGTCTGCCTCTGTTCTTCACTCTGCAGAATTCTGTCATACAGAAAAGAAAAAGATATGGGAATAGGTTGTATAAAATAGTAATTCAGTCAATCAACCTTCATCCTTGCTTGGCAACCTTTAGATCCTGCAGTGTTCACTGAATATTCTGAATATTCACTGAATATTCTCCTCATTCTGAGATGGGGGAAGTTGAGAAACTAATATCCAGGTGGAAGTCATCAAGCCCTCCTGCACTTCCTGTATGGGGACGGAGGGAAAGCCACTCCCTCCTGAAATCTCTCTGTTCCAATTCTCCTCAGAATCATCTTTTCTCAGCTCCTACCTGTTTCAAATAAGTTATAGCCTTGAAAATTGTATGACATGAAACTCACATACTATCCCTGCCACAGTCCCTGCCACTCCCATCTCAGTACCCTGCTATGGTCTACAAGTGGCAACATGATTCACTCTGTCTTGTAGCTAGCTAAAATGAGGATCAGAAAGATTGACTTCACTCAGATTATTCACAGGCTAAATGCTGAGACTGATCTTTTATGAACTACAAATTGGACAGAACTCACATGGCCATCTCTGCATTCGATTTGTGTTGACCCATAACAAGGAGTAAAACTGTTGGAATGCCTTTGATTTCCTTCAACCATTATTCCCTACAGATGTTACAGATTGTACTCATGATCCAAAGCTAGATGTCAGACACTAGCTCATATTCTTTTAACTTACCCACTCCACATCTGCATAGCCTTAGTATATGGTTAGAATTCCCGATTAGTAAAAGGAATTGAGGTCAGAGACAAGAAAAACAAGCTGATAAGAAAGTTAAATGATGAGATAGGCATGTGCTTCTGCCCAGTTTGCAGGGTCAAAATATGAAGCAAGGAAGATTTTAGCGTGCAGGGTGTCTGCATTAGCAAAGGGATTGATGAGCCCTCTCTCCCTGTCACCTGCTCAGCAGGGCATCTGCTGGATACTTAAAATCCTGAGACAAAAGATGTGGCTTTAAGATCTGAATCATGCAAACATGTTGTCTGAAAAGTTTTGAGAGTTTCTTTTCCTGTGTTCCTTATTTTGATCCCAAAAGCAAGACTAAATGTAGAGTAACAAATACTCAGTACTGGCCAATGCAAAGCACTGCTCTCGCCACCAGTCCACACTAATTGGAAAAACAAGCAGTCTCTCACCCTGGAGCTTCTTAACACTTTACTCATTTTCTCCCTGGCACTAGTTTTTTTTTTTGTTTGTTTCTGGCTGTTCATTTACAGCCCCTGGGCAGTGAGAGACAGAGACAGCAAGGCCACTCCACCTCTGCCACAGCATATCAGACTGAGGATGGGTGCAAGGAGCCTCCCTGCCTCCAGCAGAAGGCATGTTCAAGGAGGGAGGGAGGGAGCCAAGAATACTTGCCAGGCAGCTATCCACCACAGAATACTTAGGAACAGCCACCCCTGATTTTTAAGGACATATTTGGTGTTACATGGTGGTGACACACTAGTCAAAGAATATTTTTGAAAACTATTGTTCTAAAACTAATTGCTGGAATCAGTGAAAAATGCATAATGGTTGGACTAGGAAAGTTGAAAAATCAAACAAGGGTGAGAAAAATAACCTGAGAAGAAGTGGAAGAGGGTATAGGAAACTGGGCCCTCTCCTGCCCAGGATCCAAGATCAGTAAAGATACTTCTGTTCCCTGCAGGATCAAGTTCTTAGTCCTTAAGATAAGGCACAGCACAGGGCCCTAAAGGGTCTAATTGAACTAAATCATCTTTTACTCCTCCTATCAGCTGTGGGTAGATAACCCTATGCCTCTATTAAGTGACACTTTTACATCATACATATGATCATCTCCACTTGGAAAACTGCTCACCCTCTATATCTAGTATAAATATACTTTTTTTCTGCAAAGTTTTCCCATTAGTATTTTGTACATAGTCCTGTACTGGCATTTTCATCATAAGAAAATGCTGGAGAAAAATCAACAAGGGAGAAAAGGTTTAGTTCGGTTCATGAATTCAGAGGTGTCCATCCGTGGTCACTTCACTTGGTTGCTCTTAGGTCTGTGGTGAGGTAAAAACATCATGGTGCAAACACATGATGGAGGGAAGCTGTTTACCTCATGGCACCCAGGGAGCAAACAAAGGAAAGGGATGGACTCCCAACATATATGGGTATCAAAGCCCAATTTTAAATACTTAGGGCACACTCCCAATAACATATATCCTCCAACCAGGCTGTACCCTTAAAGTTTCTACCCCCCCCAACAGTGTCATCATTTGGGGACCAAGTCGACACCACAGGAGTTTTTGGGGGCAGGGCATTTAAAATGCAAACTATGACATGTTGCAATTCTTTTTTTTACTTTCTGTTACTCCCATTAGATTGTAAGATTTTTGTAGGCAGTGTACTCCTTTTTGCCTGGTTAGTAAGGAAGTAAGTCAAGTTATTGGAATTTGATTATGCCATTTCCTCTAACACCAGTACTTCTGAGCTGACATCATCATAAGCTAGAATCTCATTGGAAAACAAATTATCAAACACCAGCCTAGACCTTGAAATAAGAATGTGCAGTTGTATCCTAGAACCTAGGTTTGAACAAGTGTTCCAGGTGATTTTTATGTGCCACAAAGTTTGAGAAGTACTATTCAAGACCTCATGGAATTGTTTTTCCTCTTTCAGTTTTTTTTGGGGGGGAAAAAAAGTAATTATCTCTCGTAGTCAGCTTTTTCACTGCTGTGATTAAAGGACCCAACTGGAACAACTGTAGAAGAGGGGAAAATTTATTCAAGGGCTCACAGTTTCAGAGGTCTTAGTCCATAGAAGGCCAGCTCAAGGTGAGGCAGAACATCATGGTAGAAGAATGTGGCAGAAGGAAGTGTTTCACATGACAAAAGAAAGCAGAGAGAGAGGGGGGTCTCTCTTGCAAGATTCAAACACATAACCCAAGGCCACGCCCCAATTCCCACCTCCTTCAGCCACACCCCCCAGGCTTTAGTTACTACTCAGCTAATCCTGGTCAGAGGATTATTTCTTCTCTGAACCTTCTTGAGTTTTGGGGGGATACCTCACATCCAAACCTTAACATACTCTCATATGTTATATTTAATCAAGAAAATACATGCTACTACAGGCATTGTAGCAGGTGACCTGGACACTAAGGAACAGCAGGATCACCTGATTGGCCAATTTCTATCAAGAAGGAAAGGAATGGAGAAGCCAGCTCTTAGCTCTCATAGCAGTAGTGAAAACTTGGTTTGGGCTGTTACCATTAGACAATGGTTGACATCACAAGTTGGCATAGACTAAAGGATATAAAGATTAAAATGTCTTAAGAAGGAAGGATGAGACTAGAAGGAAATTGCATCCTGTTTGCTCTAAAAAAAAAATAATGTAGTGATTTGTAAACGAGGAGTCCCCCGAAAGTTCATGTGTAAGACAATGCAGAAAGATTCAAACATATGAGTATGAGTTGTAACCTAATCAGTGGGTTAATCCAGGGATATGTGTTAAATGGAATGAACACAATTCTAGGTAGATTACTGGGAGCATGCCTTTGTGGTTTATATTTTGTCTCTGGTGAGCAGAGCCCTCTCTCCATTTCCTCCTGATTGCCATGTTCTGAGCTGCCTTCCTTCTCCACACCCTTCAATCATGATGTTCTGCCTTGTCTGCAGCACAGAGCAATGGAATCTGCCATCTGTGGACTGAGACCTCTGAATTCATGAGCACCAAATAAATTTTTCCTCCTCTAGAATTGTTCATGTCAAGTCTTTTAGTTACAGCAATGAAAAAGCTGACTTAAACAGAAACTGAGCAGCTTCATAGGCTTCAACTGCCCTAGCTAGGTTTTTTTTTTTTCAATCAGAGTCAGGTGCCCTTCTGCTTTCATAACTGGTGAAACCATGCAACACAGAGCTTGGGATCTGGCATCACAAGGGAGGCCAAAAGGGTAAAATGATAATTCAGAAGTTCAAGAGAAGTGATTCCTCTTGAGATCAACTTTGACTATTGGAAATCCAGACACAGGAAGGAGCCAGGCTTTCTTCTCCTTTTTCCACACCACACACTATTCTGAGACATGGTCTTCCCTTTGAGGTTCATCACTATAATCTCTGCATTTCCATGCCAGCAAGAGCACCTAACAAGCAACCCAGCAGCTCCCAGTGAAACAACAGCCAATGTGGAAACACTTATCAAGACACATTTATTCATCTGTTTCATTTCCTTGTACTCACTTGCTTTATTTTGCCTGAGACTTTTTTTCACCACCACTGCTTAAAGGTTTCTGCCTCTCATATAGACTATCATCACTTTGATGCCCTCCTCAGCTTCTGTTTTTTAGAGATTCTGAGCTAATACCATCTTGTAGATGCTTAATGGCAGATGCAAAATTTCCGCATGTATATATTTGCACACTAAGTATTTAAAATTGGACTTTGAGTATTATAGGCAGGGTTGCTCCTCTTCTCTGTTTTCCCAGGGCTTACTTGTGCCTGCCACATAATGGGTTATCATCAAACAGGAGACCAACAGGTGGGTGACTGCCAAAATGAATGAATGAATGAATGAAAGAAATTGATAAAGAATGGGTACGAGTTGGCCTAGGATGACTTGAGATCATTAAGACATCAAAGGTAGCTGGAAAAGAGCATGGGAGAGGAGAAGTTAAGGGACTCTGGACTTTTAACTGGAAAGGAAGGGTATGTGGGAGTGAGTGTTGAGAAATAAAAGAGGCATCGCCTCCTGAAAATTTTATTCATGGCCATTATAATAGACTCTTGGAGTCCCCCTCAGTGCTTCTTACCACCACATTATCCTGACAAAGCAGCATCAGATTTTAGTCTCTTTCTGCTTCCTAACCGTCATATCCTGAGCCTCTTCCTCTACCACACTTTTCATGATGTTCTGCCTCACCTCCAGTCCTAAGGAATGAACCAGTGTCTGTGAAATGAGACTTCTGAAATCATGAGCCCCAGATTAAACTTTTTCTCTAAAATTGTTCGTGTCAGGTCTTTTGTTCTCTGTGATGAAAAAGTGAACTAAAACAATGTGTATTTTTTTATTTCTGTGCAACCATTTGTTGCAAAAATTTCAGACTAATATTGACTTCCTTTCCCTGGTTTGGATCCTATGTTGTATCATCAGAGTAGTTCACAGGTGAATTATAGTGATGTTCAGTGTTGCAATAAAAGAGAAGGAGAACAGTGGGAAGTACCCCAGAGCCCCTAGGGTGTGGGAGGCTTCCTCCCAACACACACACACCATGGGAAAGTTGGCTGTTTCAAGCAGTTTTTTCTATTTTATGAACACAGCATCTTTCCTTGTTTTCATACTGCCTTGTTGCCTTGCTTTCATGCATCCTAGAAGGACTTGGGTAAAAGAAAAGGACAATGAATTTTGTAATTCTGCTCACCACCCAGAGAGGCTGAAGAAAACACCTCAGTAGAGGCAACTGCCTATCCTTCTGAGCATGGTACCAGGTGTCCCAAAAGAGTCAGACTTGATTCCGGCTTTTCAAGAGCTTTCAATTTCATAGGAAAAGCAACAGGGGAAGGTATCAGAGAAAAGTGTGTGAGCACTAAGGCTGCTTCACACCTTCCATTTCTTCATTTCAACCTTGCCCTTTAAAAATGTCAGTTCTGATATTTGTATATAACCCAGTTTATTTCTGAAGCAACCTACATCCTCTAGGAAGGAGGGAGATATTTAAACTGAGTGTTGCTTAATCTCTTTATTTTATATCATTTATCAGTGTCCAAAACATTATTTAGGGGATGCATTCCTTCCCTCCCTCCCTCTTTCCCTCCCTTCCTTCCTTCCTTCCTTCCTTCCTTCCTTCCTTCCTTCCTTCCTTCCTTTTCTTCTTAATTAAATCTCAGAACTGGGCATGGTGGAATACACCTGTATTCCTGGGAACTCAGGAGGCTGAGAAAGGAGGGTCACAAGTTTAAAGCCAACCTTGGAAACTTAGTGAGACCCTGTCTCAAAATAAAAAAAAATATATGTATACAAAGGGCTGGGGATGGGGCTTAGTAGAAGAGCAACCCCTGGGTTCAGTTGTCAGTACTGCAAGAGAACAAAACATCAAATCAAATCTCTCTGGGGCACTGGGGATCAAACCTAGGGCCTTGCACATGCTGAGTACATGGTGCACCCTGAGCTACACCCCCAGGTCTCCCTCTTCTTTAATGATCACTATTTGAGTGCCTAAAATGTTGGACAAAACACTTTACATTTATTATCACTAGATGTAACTACAAACCTACTTGATAGGTCTTTTCTCTCAATGAATTGGAAACCTCAAGTGAAGAGAAACTGAAAACAAACAAACTCATCTGTGGCCTAAGTGAGAGGCACAGCAAGGATTCCAACTTATGTTGGCTGACATTAGATTGAACCTCGAGCATGAACATGTGTGTGTGTGAGAGAGAATAATTTTGATCTCCATATCTGAGGCTGATTGAATAAGGGCGAACACAAAATCCCATCATTTCCCCCTATGTGTCCTGGTTGTTGTCAAATGCTTGGCAGACGCCTTTCTGTAGCCGATAGATTCATCCTTTTTCATTAAGTTGGTGAAGATCAAATGTATTCAGCACTCATGAAATGATTCTAAAATAACCACTATGTTGTTGTTTTAACCAAGAAATGAAGTGTGGCTTATTAGAATATACCATGGTGTTTGCCAGCCCTAGAACTTATAATGAGTAGGAGCCTTCTGTGGCATTTCCCATTTTTCTATAATTTATACATGTGATAACAAGCAGCTGCATTGAAAACAGACTGGCCTTGCCAAGAAGACTAGGTATCCTATTGAGGATGTGGTGTGTTCTCTCCTCCTCTATAGTCTTGGGGTTATTCAGCACAAGGGAGAAAGGAAAAATGCCCAACAGCATATTGTAATTTCGTCCCTTTCTCTCATTTTGTGAAGGTCAGCATCATGACCCATGTGAGCCGTTTTTCTTTTAATAAGAGAAATAAAAGTGTTTCTTCCACCAACACAGACCTCAAGAGTACTTGTGGGTACAGGTCTCTTGGTATAAGGACCTAGTGTTCCTGCCAAAATCTTTCCAAGGTCTCCCTCTGAATTGATCAGTAACATTCAAAAGGAATGCACATGAGATTGCCCTCTCACTTACAAAAGAGCTGAACTTCTTTAAAGTACAACTCCAGCGTAAACACTTCTGCTAACCATCTGTTGTGTTTGTGAATGAATAGTAGCAGTAACCTAGGGAACAGTAATGCAGAAACACTTTTTCACAATAGTCCAAGATCTTGTTCTAAGCATCCAGGGTCCATGGTGCCCCTTGGACTGAGGGAGAAAACTAGGTATCTTTGGCCTGAAGTGAGACACACTGGGCTTCAGATATATCATCTTGGTTGGGATTATTCTTCAACTTTTTCCTTACAAGACCTATTTAACATAATTGCTTTATTTATTATCTTTAATTTTTTTGTAGAAGTAATTCAGACACATGTTTAAAAAGTCAGATTCATACATGGCTCATGATCATCTATGCTATAGATGTGATATCTTCTGATACTTATTAGAATTTATGTCACACCTTTAGATCACTTTATAGTTCCTGATTTTTTTTTTTGTTCATTTCTTGTTTGTTTGTTGGTTGGTTGGTCTTTTTTATGTTAGAGGTTTTGTCCATGTTGTCTGATGATCCTTAGTGGTCAGTGTGTGTGCACAGGGCTTGCTTAGGGTTGCTGGAGGGATTCTTGGCCATTTCACTGGGGGACATCTAAAACCTGTTGCTATTTTTACGTATTTCTATTGTGGATTTTATGAGTTGTTGATTTTCCTCCAATGTCTTTTTTTTTTTTTTTTGGAGGGAGCTGTACCAGGGATTGAACTCAGGGGCACTTGACCACTGAGCCACCTCCCCAGCCCTATTTTGTATTTTATTTAGAGACAAGGTCTCACTGAGTTGCTTAGCATGCTGCTTTTGCTGAGGCTGGCTTTGAACTTGAGATCCTCCTGCCTTCCAGCCTTTGGGATTATCTCCAATGCCTTTACTACTACTATTTTTCCTATCAGCTGAATATGGGAAAGAGATGAGTTTTCTCAGTTTAAAATATATATTTTCACTTCAGTTCTCCAGTTCTAATATTGTACCTCTTTTTTTCAGCAGTGACCACCATCTCTGAGTACAGAATTCCTTTGGAATCAATATCTCTAGAGGGTAAAGTTGTATTTTATTTTATTTTGAAACTTCACCAATACATTATTAGCAAACTCATGCAGAGTTAACACAAAAAACAGCAAAATCTACCTCTCCATGGAGATGCAAATCAGTAGAAATTATCTCTTTTAAAAATAATTGAAAAACCAGCATGGGTTATGCATGCCTGTAATCCCAGTGGCTCAGAAGGCTGAGGCAGGAGGACCCCAAGTTCAAGGCCAGCCTCAGCAAAAGTGAGGCACTAAGCAACACAGCAGTGAGACCCTGTCTCTAAATAAAATACAAAATAAGACTGGGACCCTAGCTCGGTGATCAAGTGGCCCTGAGTGTTCAATCCCCAGTACAAAAAAAAAAAAAAGATTGAAATTAAAAAAATAAGTGTATCTGTAAAATTCTTCAGTATTGCAAAAAACAGAAAAAATTCCCAAGTGGGCTGGGGTTGTGGCTCAGTGGTAGAGTGCTCACCTAGCATGCATGAGGCACTGGGTTTGATCCTCAGCACCACGTAAAAATGAAATAAAGATATTGTGTGTCTACCTACAACTAAAAAATAAATATATATTTTTTAAAGACCCAAATGATTTTAGACTGAAAAAAAATGGCATTTGGCATCTGTCCCATCTTAAATACACTCACTCTGGGATTGCCCCCTCACCTCCCTGAGAAGAAAAAGTGAAATTAGTGGGTAAAGTTTTAGAACTAGCATGAATAAAAGGTAGGTATCTGGCTACATGAGGGAGATACGATTTTCACTGCTTCGTGTACATATTTCAACTGATCTTTCTGTTTTTGGAATCCATTAGTGTGTCCACTTCCATAGGGCCCCGGATCCTCCAGTTTCTCAGCTTTTATAGGATCCTGCTGCATAAATTAGCTTACTGATGGACCTCCCTTACCCTCATTTCAGGTTTCTGCTCAGTCTGCTCCCAAGTTAATTACCATGTGTCTACTTCCAGCTTCTAAAATGCCATTGTGTCATCTCCTTTCTGAGTTCCTTTGCCTTGTGGTTTATGCTTTTAAATAAAATTATTTTACTGTAGTTTTTGTGGAAAATTATAAAAATATGAATTACATACATATGTGCATATATATTATATATATACATACATACATATATATATATATATATATATATATATATATATTTGTGGTGTACTCTCTTCTTTAAAATTTACTTAGCATACATAGTGACAAATTTTCATATAAATTTACATATTTGTTGAATGAATAAAATAAATATAAATATAATGGGTATACTCAAAAATAGTCTATATGTGTGTACATGTATAGCAGTAGCCTAAGAAGTATTTAAAGACTCAGGGATAAGTCACAGCCTGTAAGCGGGCCTATCAGCCTGTTCCATGGGAACTTAACCACATCAATCTGTGTGCTTCATCAATTAAGCCAGAGTCAGAGAGAGAAGTACTTCTGAATACAGAAGGATCTTCCTTTTGCTAGACTACTGTGCCCATCTGATGGGCAAAAATCTAGTCTCAGGAATGTTCTAGATTTTGGTCTGGGCTCAGCCTTTGGCTCCAATTTGTGGTTCTATTTTAGCCTGGCAATTGTTTGTTGACCCCCTAGTTCAAAACATTTTTAAAGCATTAATTTCCATATTTGTTGAATGAATAAAATAAACATAAACTTTTTAAAAAAAATATAAACAGAAGAGGAAGTGAAATACAGAAAAGTCAAAGAAAGGAAAAAGTAAAGATCAGTATAGAAATCAATTAAATAGGAATCGAAAAATAGTAGAAAAATACAGTGAAGCCCAAAGCTCAATAGTGAGTTGAGTAGATCAATAAAACTGATAAACCTCTACCCAGACTAAGCAGGAAAAAAGAAAAAAGATGCATTACTATTATCAGAAGTGAAGGAGGTGACTTCATGAAAGATGAAGCTTAGGGATAGGAAACTTTTCCCTTAAAGGACAGACAGTACCATTTTAGGCTTTGTGGGCCACATACAAACTCTGCTGCATTTGTAACAGTTCAATAACCCCATGT
The DNA here is from genome assembly GCF_045843805.1 of Urocitellus parryii. NCBI lineage: Eukaryota > Metazoa > Chordata > Mammalia > Rodentia > Sciuridae > Urocitellus > Urocitellus parryii. Next base: position 1,610,802 of record NW_027551766.1, read on the forward strand.
TTCTTGTTTCAATGACATGTAATATTGTCTCAGAAAGAGAGATGGGCCTAATGAGGGCTGCTGAAAGCTTTTGCATTTTAGTTTACTTTCTATAAAGCCCACCGAGTGAAAGCACCCCTGGAGTTTTGAAGGGACTGTGTGAAGATCAAAATCCAAGTCTCTCCTTCCTGAATCAGACATTATTACCCTGTGTACATATATAACTATAAGACTGGTGGGATTCTACATCATGTGCAATCAGAAGAATGAGAAATTATGTTCCCTCTATGTATGATGTATCAAAATGCATTTAGTGTCATGTATAACTAATTAGAACACATCTTAAAAGTCTAAAAAATAAAAACCCAAGGCTAGATAAAACAATTAGCCATTTGCCTAAAAGAGTAGATAATTAAAAGTATGAATTCTGTAATATTTAGAACTGATTAAATTTTTAAAAAGTAAGGAACTAATGGAAGATGTCAAAAGTTAATAGAAGCCAGGTGTGGTGGCGCATGTCTCTAATTCCCACCGATTTGGGAGGCTGAGGCAGGAGGATCACAACCAGCCTCAGTAACTTAGCAAGACTTGTCTCAGAAAATGAAAAAATTACAAAAGGGCTGGGGATGTGGCTCTGTGGTTAAGTGTTCAGGATTCAATCCCCCACTTATCTTTGAGAGTTTTCCCTTAGGATTCATATTCTCTCTCTCTCTCTCTCTCTCTCTCTCTCATTTTATCATCATCTGTTTCCTCTCAAATACTAGCTGAAAGCATCTATTTTCCTCTCTTACCCATACCCTTTCATTTGCAGCTCCATTTGTTCTTATTTAGAATTAGTTATCTTTGATTGTTTCCTTATTGGCAATTGTGTAAAGTGTTTGATGATGTTGGAGCTTAGGGGAGAGGAGGGAAAGCAGAGTCATCCTCAGAACCAGTGTCCTTTAAGCCTACTTCTGTGCTACTGCACTGGGGGTTTCTCAGGCTGTGCAGGGACTCGTGGGAGCATTTCATTTATACACACTAGGAATGTCCTAAAAATTCCACCCCAATGCACTACTCATGATAGAGTTTGAATTTAAGTAACTTTTCATTTGACTTGAATAGAAATGATTCCCACACAGCTTTGCAAATGCATGGGAATCTCCTATCATTTTTCTGACTCTGAACCTCTTCGTATGAAGCCAACATGATTATTTGTTTTATGTAGCAGAGAGACAGAGTAATTCAGAGAGCAAAGGAGAGAAAGAAACTGAAGGAAAGAGATACAACAGGTCACACTTAGGGCTTTGTGATGGCCTTTTCTAACTGCTCTGTATAAGATACACTCCTTTACATAAAGGGAGGCATGAAGAAACAATGAATGGGTAGAAGTTTTGTCCTACAGAAAAGTATATCACACGCCTACCACCCACACTGCCATCTGACTATACTACACACTCACTCCCATTTGTTTCCAGGAAATTCTTCTGATTACAAAAGGAATTTCAAAAGAACACATGCTCCTTGTGGAAAGTTTGTCCCTAGCAAAAAAAAAAAAAAAAAAAAAAGTCAGGGAAAAAAGACAGAGTACCACACTCAGAGCTAAGCACTGTAAAATTTTGTGCTATCAATGAAGGATTGATTTAGTAATTTATCAAATGTTTATTGAGTGCTTAACAACATATCTGACATTATTTTACCTATTGAAAATACTGTGATGGCATTTTGAAAATACTAAGATGAAAAAACAAGGTCCTTGCTCCTGTGAAAATATGTCCCCTTTGCTCAGTGAATCCCTCTTCTCTAGGCTCTAACATCTTCCTTCTCCTGTAGCTCTGGGCTGCAACCTAGTGCAAAAGTCAGCTCTGTCGGAGGTGTTTCCTGACATTCTGTTGATACTGGTGCTGAGAATCAAGGGCAAGTTCCCTTTCCCCAGTGTTGAAGATTGAACACAAAGAAACACTGAGGCAATCATAGAAAGCAAGTTTTATTTAAAGGATAAAACAGAGATAGACTTATCCAAAGAGAAGGGGCCCCACAGCTGGGTGTCCAAGGAAGTGGAGGTGTCATGCCTCTTTTATACATTTTGGATTTCTTTTGTTTTTATGCTCTTTCCTCCCCCCATCTGCTTATGTGACCCAAGAGGTGGAGGGAAGCCACCCAGTGGTAAAGGCAGGAAGGGAGTCAACCAGGAGCTACTCATCAACTCCTGGCTGGGAGGAATAATCCCCTAGAGACAGATAACCTTGGCAACAGGGGAGGAGAAGGGGGAAGTGTCCTGAAGGTATTAACATTTTAACTCCTTTCCTTTGGAACCAGCCCCCATCTTCCCAATCCCACTAATCATTCATTACCTATACTGACTGTCCTTTTGACACCCCCCCCCATTATCTTCTGCCCAATGGGTTTACTGTTGGCTGACTCTTTCCATATATTTTTTTCCATGCAATTGTTAATTGATTAAACAATTAAAAAGTAAAAGATTGCCTCAGGCTAAAAGTGATATTGCATTTTACAGTAGTTTTATTGGTTACAATATTCACAAAATATATTTTAACACAGTTTAGTAGCATAGCATATTGCAAAGGGAAAAACATAAATTTGGTTTTTAGAGGGTCCCACTTTCAAACTAGTCTGTCCTTGTATTTTTAGTAGTGCTTCCTTTGCAAAGTTACTTCTTTTTTTTTAAAGAGAGGAGAGAGAGAGAGAGAGAGAGAGAGAGAGAGAGAGAGAGAATTTTTTTTAAAGAGAGAGTGAGAGAGGGAGGGAGGGAGGGAGAGAGAGAGAGAGAAAGAGAGAGAGAGAAAGAGAGAGAGAGAGAAAGAAAGAGAGAGAGAATTTTAATATTTATTTATTTATTTTTTTTAGTTATCGGCGGACACAACATCTTTGTTTGTATGTGGTGCTGAGGATCTAACCCGGGCAGCACGCATACCAGGCCAGCACGCTACTGCTTGAGCCACATCCCCAGCCCTACAAAGTTACTTCTTTATAGAGGGTTTTTATAGAAGGTTTTTCCTACTTTATCATGCAATATATTACGCATTTTTCTTTAAAGTAGAAAAGGTCTACATATGTGGGTGGTATGAACATTTGTTCCTGTTGAAATCCTACTATATCTTTGACCACCTACCACATCTTTTTAAGATTGACAAACAATTTAAGGCAGAGTCCATGACTTAGAAATAGAGAGATTTTGAATTGGTTTGCGGTTGATTTTGCTTTAAGACAGCAAATCACTGGACTAGTGCTTAGGTGACTGAGATACACTTGACCAAGTCCCATTAGTACCAGCTACACTTTTAACCTGTTATTTATTCATTCACTTATTTATGTATTCATGTCATGACTTTTATTAAGTGCTAGTCACTGTGCTAGACACTGGATTTGTAAAGATCAGAAACTCACTCTCAGGTAGAGGGGAGATGTCAGATAAGTAATTGCAATGCAGGGTGCTAAGTGCTCTGGCAGAGGCTGGTAGAACCAAAGAAGGGTCACCTGACCCAGGCCAAGTGGCCCAAAGAATTCTTTTTGGAAGAAGAGGTGTCTATTTAAACTGTTTCTTGACTTTTGAATTAAGAAGCAGAAGCAAGATGAGGTGGCAATCTAAGAAAAACAGCATGTGAAAATACAAAGGAGCATTTTAAAGCCTGGTGAAACAGAGAGACAATCAGTAATTGATTATGGCTGAGCAAATTCACAGGGAAGTACACGGTGAACAGCAAAACTGAGCAAGTATCTCAGAAAAGGTTTTTTTCTGGTGTCCTTGAAAGTTTAGATTTTGTCATTAACTTCCCAATAGCTATTTAAAGTTTTTTTCAAAAGCAAGGGCAAGGATCAATACATAGTAAGTATGGAGAGGGCAGAAAAGAAGTTTTTATACTAATCCAGGTGAGAGATATAGGCCTAGCAGAGATGGAGAAAGACAAGTTATTGAAGAGATGCTAAGAAAGGAAAAGCAATAGAACTTTGCATCTGGCCCAGTGCTGGGGAATGAGTATTAGGATGGATCCCTGGTTTCTTCCCAGACAGTGGGTGGATGATGGTGGTACCTGCTGAGAAAAGTGACCCTGAGGGAGCTGTTCACTTATAGGATGGACAAACAAAGAACTAGGTATGAATATAAAACCCCAAAGAGCAAATCTGAAAGAAGAAAAACCAGAAACTATGAGGCCACATGTAATCTAGTTATGAATGATTTGGTTAGCATGGTAGAGACCAAAGAAAGATTAGGAAATGAACAGAAGGCAAGAAGAAAACACAGCCAGGGAGGATTGCTCTTCTGTTTAGCTCTAAAGAGGAGGGAGGAAGATGGTGCATTAGCTAGAGGAGGATCTAGAGTCAGGGAAAAGGGTGACAGAATTGGGGACAAATAGCAAGTAGGCAAGGTAAGGTTGAAATGAATGGGTAACTGAAGAAACCAAGTCACTGAAGAGAGTTCCAGAACAGAGACAAGCAGTTCTGTACTCAAGGGTGTGACTCTCCCAGGAAGCATTATGGAAATGTGTGGGACAGTTCTCAGAGTGGTTTAGGGGCATCAAGGCCCTGAGTGGGCAGAGGCCTGGGATGTTTTTTACCGAGTAGTGGGTGGCATAATGAAGAATGGCTCCATATCCCTATCATCTTTCAAGTGACCCACCAAGGAGTAGAGATGGGAAACACCTACATACAATTACCAGAGCCTAAAACCTAGCTGCTTCTCATATAAACAAAAGTAGTTTTTATACAGCTTTAATACAGACTCAATTTTCCAAAGGCACAACCAGTGTGTAAATCAAGGAGAGATTGTACAGTGTTTTGTGGGCATTTCAGGATTTCAGATGGCATTTTTCTCCTGCTGTTTGAGATCCAATACTGAGCACCTGTACTAGCCTACATACTTATATCTATCACACAGCAAGTCTAGGTTAAGTGCCCCTATTTGTCTACCTATTATGTTGTAGTTGTACCTGAGGATTTACATATTGTAGTATAGGTTACTTTACTTAATTTTTCCACTTATTGTGAAATTATATCAATAAATTAAGAAATAATTATGTGTCTAGATACATATCTTAGTCTATTTTTTTGTTGCTTTAACAAAATACCATAAGAATATTTATAAGAAACAAAAGGACTAATTTCTAAAGAATAGAATAAACTTATTTCTTACAGTTATATAAATCCAAAGTGGAGGCACTTAACATCTGGAGAGGGCTTCTTGCCATGTTGTCCCATACAGGAAGGCTAAGGAAGCACACACTGTATATGTGGGTGGGACGGGGGTGATGGTTGCTGAACTCATCCTTCATCAGGAATTCACTCCCACAGTCACTAACCCATTCCTAGGATAATGATATTAACAACCACAGCTTAAGGACCCCCACCTCTCATCTGCTGCACTGAATATTAAGTTTCAAGTTTCCAACACAGGAGCCTTGGGGGACACATTCAAACCATCAAACCATAGCAGTAAGTTACATTCATGTCTCAACAGTAAAAGAAAAAAAGGGTTACAAAATATTTCTTAGACAAGGCCCTTGAATAGAAGCAAATAGCAGAAGACAGTAGACACTGCTATGGAGAATGTAGGAAGGACGGATGAGCTGCAAATCAGTTGAAGCAAAGGGACACCATTGAGGAAGTTATCCTATCCTTCACTATTTGTCAACCAGAAAGTTAGGATGTACTCAAGAGTAAAGGATTATGTGAACTTGAAGAAACCACTTAAGGGGGAGAGAGGAAGTCTGAAACAGCGACTCTAGTGGTTCCGCACTATCTACAGACCATGGGAAGGTTGCCAGACAGTGTTGAAAGCCCAGCTGAGGTCAGTGGCCATGGGTTTGTCGAGGGCCTCATTCAGCACCATGCTCTGACCTTTGCAGGAACCCTTCCTTATGGGAGCAGAGAAGGAGGATTGTCGGATTAGTCCAGGGTTGGGGTTTCCAAAGTAGGACTCACAAAAGTATAAAAGGTCAAACAGACAAAGAATGGCTTAAGTAGTGAACCATGATTAGAATCAGGAATGACTGTGACATCATGAAGAGCCCCCTCCTTTCTAGGCTTAGTCAACCCAGGGACCCCAGAAGTGATATAATCTTTTTCTTCCTGCCCCAAGACTTAAACCATCTTTATTCCCTCCCTAACTTTAAGATTTTGCTGTTTAGCTATATGAATATTTTTACATGAGTTTTCAGGCATTGAGATTATCCCAGGACCCTTTCTTTCTTTCTTATTTACTTATGTAGTATTTTTGGCACCAGGGATTGAACCCAGGATGCTTAACCACTGAACCACATCCTCTAGACCTTTTTTTATTTATTTTTTTATTTTAAGACAGGTTCTTGTAAGTGGCTTAAGATCTTGCTAAGTCGCTGAGGCTGGCTTTGAACCTGTGATCCTCTTACTTCAACTTCCAAGCCACTGTCCCAGGATTCTTTCTAAAGAAAATCTTAGCTAAAAATAAATGGTATAACTAATGGAAACCTGTTGGCTAACAAAGAAAAATAAAATCTCTGTAAATTTCCAGGTACTCTGAAGAGTTAGACTTTTTAGAATCAGATCTTAAGTTTCTCATCTAAATTCCCACGGAAGTTTTCAATTTCAAATGTTGATGCCTTAAAATGTTAACCTCCAGATGAAAAATTCAATTTCCATCTTGCTGACTTCTGCTCCTCAGTTGCAGAAGAAGCAAAGGAGTGTACAGGAAAAAGACAAGATTTGCATCTTATAACCACATTCAGACTTGGGGACTTAAATATGGAGAGAAGTGGAAGAGAAGATTGTTGACTGACTGACCAGTGCAGAGGTTACAAGCTGAAGACACTAGGCAGTTCAGTGATACTGGGGACATCAGGGACAAGATTAGGCTTGGATTGAGGTGGGATACTCATGTAGGAATTGGATGTGGATTTCAGAAAAGTGTGAGAAATGATAGCAAATGTCTACTGCATCTCAATGAATAAAATGGAAAAGAGCTCTGCCTTGAAAGGTCAGGAAGAGAAATAAATTAAAATGAACATGAATTAATATCAAGAGTATATCAAAACATGGGGAAAGAGTAGGAAGAAGCAATTTGCAGAAGGAAAAGCCCAAATGGCTCACAAGTATTTGAACAGTCACACAAACACTATCACAGAACAGCAGATGAAAAAAAGTCCCTTGAGAGAGGCAAAAATTAGAAAACTACTTGATGGAGAGCATTGGCTGAGATGTGGGGAAATAGGAACCCTCCAATGCTAATGGGGGTGTAGACTGGTACAGTCATTCTGGAGAGTGCTTGGCAACACTTACTGGACTTTAACATGAGAATATTCTGATAAACTGTCTCGGGCCAGCCATGGGCTGTGTGTGTGAGCTATGAGCACTTGAGCATCTGGGACGACTGGCCTGGTGTTCTGTGCTCTTTGGGCCATGCGACACACGTGGGCACTTTCCTTGGATCCCACACAGCACCTGAGATGAGTATGTCTTCCAAGATATCAGTCAATCTGCTGACCACAAGACATCAGGAAGCTAGACTCAACCCCCTGAAACATGACCCCTGGCCTTAGTTAGAAAGAACATTCCATCCAGCCTCCCTTTGGGTGCCCCCCATAAGAATAAAGAATCCAGGTGCAAGTTCTCTCTTTCCAATCGATCCCTAAGGTCCAGAGCTGTCCCAGATTTTGAAAGGAATTTCTGTGTGCTTGTGTGCTTTCTTTGCCATTTTCTCAGTTATTGATGTAGCCAGATTTTGTGACCCCAGCATAGGTCCCCAGCCCAGCTAGCTGGCGATAATAAATAATTTTGTTCTCTCATTCTATATCCAGAAGAAACTATTTTAAGGTAAATAAGTCATATCACTAAGGATACCATCAAAGTTATTTGTGGTAGTGAGAAGTTATAATTGACATATGTCTGTCACTAGATAAATGTCTAAGAAGAGTATAATAGTCTACTTGGAAGTAACAACTAGCTCATTGCATCAAGGACAGATTGTTTTTTCAAATAATGCTGACTGAAAAATCTAAGAAACTGAATAATACCATTTAGAATTTGAAACACATGTAGACATAAAAAATGCCCTACATATTTTGCAAGTCTAAAAAAGCTATAAAAGAACTACTGAAAATAGTAATGGATTAAATTGAACAGAGTGGCTTTTTTTCCTCCTGTACAAATTCAGGTAGGCAATCCATGGAAATATGGTATTTCAAAATCATCAGAGACCCAGGCTGCGTTTATTATTTTCCTTTGCCACCTATATAACTCATGGCTTTTATCATGACTGCCTAATATTCCACCACCATGATCAAAAACCAGCCAATGGTAAACAGAAAAAAAAAAAAAACAAAGGTCACTTTTCACACTTTTCTGCCCTGTAAAGGTAGAATCTAGAAGTTTCACACATTAATTTTGCTTATATCCCCAAGTTGTCATGCCTGGTATTTAGCTATAAATTTGATTACTGTGTAAGGAGAGCAGGAGTCGTGCCCACCACTCCTTCCTCTGTGGAGGAAGGAGTGAGAGTGGGATCAGGATAAATTACATGTGTAAAAGATAAGGTGTCACTGTGTGGATTCATAATTCCAGCGTATCATAAACCGAGATTTATGATTAAAATAATCATCTGCACCTGAGGTAAGTTTAAAAAAGAAAAGGAGAAAGAAAAAGGAATAAGGAAGGAAGGAGAAGGATAAAACAGGAGGGAATGAAAGAGAGAGAGGAGAGAAGAAGGAAGGAAGGAAGGAAGGAAGGAAGGAAGGAGGGAGAAAACAGAGATTATGGCAAGGTGATATGGGAGTTCTCAGGAGAGCAGTAGGTGTTTGTGACTGTGAGAGGGTAATAATTTCATGTAGGTCAATTTCTTAACATTCCAGGACTCGAGGGAAGTCCTCTCAACAGTCTTAAGAAGCCACCAAAAAAGAAGCGGAGTTTACCTTTGATGCTGTAGGTCAACTTGGCTACTGGTTTCCCTCTGGGTCACCACATCAGCCACTGAGAAATTTCAATTTTTCAATTACACCGAGAGCCAATTACAGGGAAGATCAAAGGGAAGAGTTTTCCAAAGCTGAGCATTCTGTGGTATCCATATTCTCATTTACAAATGCCAGAAAAAACAGAGGGATGAGTAGTAGAGCAAACGCTGAGGATGCCATGCTCTTATGATGAAAAGAAGAAGGGAAGGAAGCAGGCACAAGAGTCTGAAGACTCTTCAGGAAAGCCCTGGCTTAGCTTGTGGTATAGCCAGTCTCATTTGACTTGTGCAAACAGCAAAGCACTAATAATGATCACGCTATGGTTAATTCTGAAGTGAATATTGTTAATTTGTTGGTCAAGGTTTATGCATTACAGAATTGAGTATGTAGCCAGGTGCTGTCAATAGTCTTGGTAGAATAGAAAAAGAATAAGAAAATAGCTTCCCTTTCCTCATTGGTAAGTGAAGGGAACTATAGGTGCCTGGCAAAGGTATTTAGGATATGATAGGTAACGTGTGTGAAATGTCTTAATCCCTGGACTGCAAAGGTGTCCAACAGTATTAACATTATCCATGGAATATTATAATAGGTCTTTTCCCACATTACTTTTTAGTTCATCATGTGATTAATGCAGAATTTGCTATATTTCTAGCAAGTGTGTGTGTGTGTGTGTGTGTGTGTGTGTGCACAGAAAGCTATTAAGAGACCTAACAGTTCTGAGCACAGTTCATTTACATATAAAATTCTTATCTTTTACTTAATTCATGATTTTGTTTTGGATCTACAGGTCAGTCATGTTGCCCATTGCTCAACCATAGTTGATTCTGGGAAACATGACATGTTCTATGAAGAGTGTCGGGGTGAGGAGTGGGGACACGTGAAATCAGGCACCTTGATGAGGGGGCTTTCTTTTGACCCAATAATTGGGCCATACTCATATCAATGGTTGAGACTATAAAAAAAATTAAATGCCACAAAGAACCTTCAAATCTCTTGAAGGAAAAAAGTCAATGGAACAAAGTCTTAAACTTACAAATCTCAGCAACTCAACAGAACAGTTCTGCTGTTTCCTGGGAACACACACAAAAGTAGAATTAGGGGCTACATGGCAGTTCATTCAGCATTGAGCTTTGAGTTAGGGAGAGCCACAGTGAGGCTTCACCTACATCAAGGACCAAATTAATCACCATGGTGCTCGGATTTCCAACACACTAATAGAGAAGCCAGCAATTTTCAATGAATAACTTTCAGCATATACTTACATCCTAAACTGAAAGAAATCTAATAATAGCAAGGAGACTTCTCTACTAGCTGGGAACTTTATGGGATAATTACATCCCCTGAGGATTAAAAGTATCATCTCTGTTTCTTGCTGTGTAAGACCAAGCAACTGATTGTCTTTCAATTATCACCCATAGCTGCTTCCCTGGCTCAAAGACTTAACAGTGGGGAAGGGCAAATATATTGCATGAAAACCATGCAGATGTTTTAATCTGACTCTTTATCACATACCTTGAATTTCTTGAGGATAAGAGCGTAGTCACAGAAATCAGGGAATCCATTCACAGATTTGAACTGTATCTTATTCCAGCTCAAGATTTGGAGAAATTTTATATTCTAAGTATATGTGTATGTGTATACGCTCAGATAAAAATATACACAGTTACCTAGAAGATGATATATATGTATATCAAGTCATTTTCTCATCACAAGAAGAAATTTCATAGATTAATGAAATAAAAAGTTGTCTAGCTCACTTCCAGGAAAACGTTTGTCCTTAGATGAATTTGTATTTGCCTACAATGAAAACTGAAGTAGATTATTGTGTGTGTGTGTGTGTGTGTGTGTGTGTGTGTATGTTTGTGTGAGTGTGTTGTCTTCTAATCATTCATGTTTCCTTTATGCAGAAGTTTGGAAGCATCTGCCTCTCTGTCTCCTTTATATAATCTCTTTTGTGTTCTTTAACTTTTAATTGTCCTCTTTAATAGCGTGTAGTTTTGTGATGTACCTGGAATGTTTCTGGATATCTATGTTTTAAAATCAACTGAACAAACACTCTCTTCTGTGGATGAAACATGGCAAGTGCTATTACCAGTCCCTTTCCAGAATTCTGCCACAGTCCTTAGAACTTCTCTTCTCCTCCTTATGTTAAGTTAGTTCTATTTTCTCTCTTTAACCTTTGCCATCCCACCCTGACTCCAGCAGAGATGTCATCAAACCTGGATTCACAGTCTCCATCCTGCCACCCTCTCCAGCCAATTTTCTCCTCCATTTCATCCCCAAAATGATGTGAAATTAACTATCTTTAAAGGTAACTCAAGAACTTTCCAGTCATTCACTGCTGTGGCTAAAAACTAAAGTTATCTACCTCATCAACTGCTAATGAGAAGTGGGTGAATCAAACCTGAGAGTCGTGTGACAAATTTCCCAGGTCTTACTAGGTTTTTCCTCTGGAATGATTAAGACTTTTTCTATTTAAGCCAAATAGAGATTAAGAGTCTTTCCTCCCAAGGATTATTTTCTTGTCCCCCTAGTCTAGGTCACAGGGCAAAGACTGAAAGAGTTGGCACATTTATTTTTGAACAAGGTGACCAACAATGGCACTTCAGGTTTGTTGAATATGAAAGAAGGTTACAACTCCCCTGAGAACCAGTGGAGGAGAAGCAGCCTCAGCTAAAAAGCAATAAAAACATTTTTGTGTGGCTCATGCTCTACTTAGTACTCCTAATAGTGAGTTTGGATGGGATTGCTTCTAGTTTATCTCTGAACTCTTCAGCAGCTCACAGTGACAATTATCAAGCCATCATTAGTAAGTATATTTGTTTTCTAGAGCTGCCATAACAAAGTACCACACACTCTAGTGGCTTCATACGCAAGCATTTATTCTCTCAGAGTTTTCTAATCCAGAAAATTGAGATTGAGGTGTGCTCTCCCTGAGGTTCTAGATCATAACCCTTCTTTGCCTCTTTCTAGCTTTCTATTGGGTCACTCCAGAGCCTTCTTTGGTTTGTAGATGCATCACTCCAATCTCTGGTTACACCTGATACATGGCCATCTTCTCCCTTTGGGTGTCTGTCTCTTCCTACGGCACTTTCTTCTCTTCTAAGGATACCAGGAACATCAAATCAATGGCCCATTTTACTCTAGCATTGATCTCATCTTACCTGATTACATGTCCACAAACTTATTTCCAAATATAATACCACAGTGTAAGATGCTAGGGGTTAGGGCATCAACATGTCTCTTTGAGGCAACGTGATTTAACCTATAACGTTTGGGATCAAGTTAGCTTAATGTCTCACAGGTCCCTTCAGATCCTGAGAGCCTTTAGTCCTGAAGGTGGGAGTACATTGCTGCGGTAGGATCAGGGGAGTTTGTGGAGAGTGCATGTCCATCCCCGCTGCTGTTCAGAAGGCTGTTTGTCTGAACCCCTTGTCATGTTTGTCTGGCACACACAACAGCCACTGTCCTGACAAAGGTTTCATCTGCGTTTGTAGAGTGAGCAATCAGAGCTACATTTGTGCTCCAAAAAATACTTGCAGATCTGCCAGGAACATGAATGACAGGCATTTTCCACAAAAGTTTCTCTTCCTCTGACAAGCTAGGAACTATTTTCTAAAAGCAATACAGAGGCAGTGAATTCCCTAGCTAGAAATCTCTTTAGAGAGCCAGATTTGCAATGAAGTGCCAACTTTCTCTACCCAAATTTCCTCTGTTCGCACCTTTTAGTACAGAAGAGGAGCATAGAGCCTATGGCCCAAGATTGGCTTCAGCGAAGAAGTTGGCAATGTACTTCCGTCTGGGGACCAGACCACAAGGGTATCACTAGGACATTGGCAGGGGTGAGGGGCGGCTCTTGGCTTCCTAGTAGGCCTGGAGGTTGGGCAGGGCCAGAGTGTTGGCAGCTGAGAACAGTTGGAATTCCGCCCAGTTCCCAGCTGCTGCTACTCCACTCCCTGGTGGCAGCTGCCTGGGTACTCCTTTGACACAGCAAGGGCACTCAGAAAAAGCCAAAAGGGAGATCTGGGGTAGCCTGGGGTACGACCATGGAAGGCAAAGTGTGTCAGAGGTGCCTCACTGAGCACTGCCTTCTAGAACATTCAGCCCATTTACTGCTGCAGCCCATCTTAGCAAACCTTGCTATTACTTGGCTGGCCCTCAGTTTAGACTAAGATGTAGACACCATCAAAGTAAATGCATCTTGACAAAAGACAACATTATAACAAATTTAGTTATGGATCCAATTGGCTTTTATTTGTGATTTATGAATCAGGCAATGTCTCATTTTATGAAAAGGAATGGGTGTTCTGCTGAGTTGAGCAGAGCAGGTTGACTTCACAGACAGAAAAGGATTCTGGAAAGTAGAGAGAGAGAGAGAACAAAACGCAGACTGGTTGTTTCTAAATTACTTTGCTTATAGTGTTAAAATGGAGTACCTCTTTATACTGCTTAGGAAGATTGAACCCCTTTTGACTGGTTATAAATTTTATTTAATAAATCTTTAGCATCTATGTCAATACAGAAGAGAAAAGCCTTGAAAAATAGTCTCCCCTACAATGTTTTATATATATATATATATATATATATATATATATATATATATATATATAATTGATGAACCTTTATTTTATTCATTTATTTATATGCAGTGCTGAGAATGGAACTCAGTGCTTCACACATGCTAGGCAAGCGCTCTACCACTGAGCCACAGCCACAGCCCTTCCCTACAATCTTAAATAAGGTGGTACAATGGGTGACAGAAAAGTTTTTGTCAAAAAACTGCAAAAGATCTAAAAGCTGCACTTTTTAGGGGGGAGAGATCATATCTATCTTTATTTTATATTTGTTCTTTGTAATATATTACATATAATATATTAGTGCTATGGCTTTAATTTTGAAGTAGTATGGTTAATAAAGAAACTAAGAGGAAAAGGAAGTGCAGTATTTTGCATTTCCCAAGTTATTTAACATTTGAGAGTCTTCTTTCTTTTCTGAAGATTCAAGTTTCTATCTGATATTATTTTACTTTAATCCCAAATCTTCTGTTCAGTTTTGTTTGTTTATTTTGGTAGTGCAGATCTGCTTATGACTAAATTTCTTAGATTTTTTAAAATCTGGAAATGTCTCTTTTCTTGTTATTATTCTTTGTGAAAATTTTAGAGGTGCCTAATAATTATTGCAGAGCAATGGGTTTTATTGTGGTATATTCATACATGCACATGACACAGTTGGTTCCACTTCAATTCCTAGTACCTCCCCTTGTCCACTCCTCCCTCCATGACCCCCTCCTCCAGCCCACAGTTGTACCTTCTATTTTCACAAAATCCCCTTTTTTCTTTATTCTCTATAGCTTCCACATAAGATAAAATATATGACCTTGAATTTTCTGAGTCTGACTTATTTCTCTTCATACAATGGTGTCCTGTTCCATTCATTTTTCTGCAAATTACATTGTTTAATTCTTATTCATGGCTGAGTAAAACTCCATTGTGTGTATATACCATATATTCTTTATTCATCTGTTGGTAGACACCTAGGCTGAATCCATAGTTTGGCTATTGTGAATTGAGCTGCTATAAACTTGAATACGCATATATCTACACAGCACGTGCTAACCTTAATTTTCCTGAATAAATACTGAGAGTCTATAGCTAGAACATATGGTGGTTCCATTCCTAGTCTTTTGAGAAAACTCTTTGTACTGATTTCCATAGTGACTGTAATAATTTACATCCCCCCCCAACATTGTATCAGAGTTCCTTATTCCCTTTACATCCTCTCCAGCATTTCTTGTTATTTGTATTTTTGATGCTTTGTCATTCTAATGGAGCTAGATAAAATCTCAGTGCAGTTTTGATATGCATTTCCTAGATGAATAGAGACATTGAACTTTTTTTGCATGTAATTGGTCATTTATACTTCTTTTGAGAAATATCTGTTTAGTTCATTTGTACACTTATTGATTGGGTTTTCTTTTAACATTGAGTTGAGTTCTTTATATAAATAGCATGCAAAGATTTTCTCCCATTTGTAGGCTCTCTCTTTGCATTTTTGTTTCCTTTACTGTGCAGAAGCTTTTGAGTTTAATGCCATTGGTTTATTGATTCTTGAGCTGGGGGTCCTATGGAGGAAGTTATGGCCTACCCAGTGATCTTAAAGAATTGTCTCCTGGTTGAATCCTTAGGATCTCTCCTATCACCCCAAACTCTAGCTTTGTAATATTGTGTGTTTTAGGTTTACTCTTTCATATCTAAAGAGAGCTTCTAGACTCATTCAGGATGCTGTTTCTGGATCCTTCATATTTTTTTTTCATGAGAAAAAAGGCAGCAGAGCCATGTGAAATGGAGTCCTTGCAGTGGGCTAATGGGAGAATAACTAACCACCAAATTGGTGATGATTATGGTTTCTGTTCAATCCCCCCACCAAAAAAACCCTGAAATTTATTTATCCCTCAATACACTAGAAAGTGAACCTTTAGTACTATAATTCATGGAGGAGGAGGCTGTAGCCAGAGAGGGGGTTGGCAGGATGAGGAAGAGCGAATAAGAGGAGATTGTGGCAGAGAAGAGATTTCCCATCTCCTTCCAAGGCAGCCACGGTGCCTATTGATGGCTCCTCGCTCCTGCCAACCCTCAACTGGAGTCTTCATTGAGGGCTCCACCTCCAATCCCTCCCACACCAGGACACAGAGTGACTCAAAGATCCCACCTTTAGGCTGGTTTTTATAGCTTTGGAGATCCAATCTAATCTTAGCTGTAACTCTAGGCAGGATGCTTGTAGGCTAAGCTGTAAACACAGATCATCACATCCCCAGAATATCTCATTTTAATTGTATTTAATTTCATCTGCAGGCAACAGAACTGAATCACAGAGAAGTCATGCTTTTAGCACCTTATTCAAATCCCAAGAAGGCAAATTCCCTGAAGTGAATTTGTTCTTCCATAAGCCAAATTTACCTCAGAGTTCAAGTGCTTCATTCCTATACCTCCTGTACTAAGTGTGTAAATTCTCAAACTATTTAAGAGACTGTGGATCTATGGTTTTAAGCTACTTCTTTGAGACAGTGGGGACTTGAGGGAGATGGGGGAGTGAGTGGGTAGGGTGATAAAAGAGAACACTATTTTCATGAGCACAAAGTGCCACCAACCCCAGAGCTCACCTCAACATGTGGAAGGTTCTAAACTGAAAGAGCTTACACCCTACAGAGGTTTTCTCTGAAACACTCTGATGAGTTCATGCTTGGCTGGTATTAGCACTAAGAAAACCTTTCCCTGAAATGTGGCACTTTGACATGCTCAGCTGGAGAACTGATCTCAGAACCCAGGACTGTCTGACCTTCCTCTGCCCCTGTCTGTCCATCCTCTCTGATCTTCTTTCCTGAAGTGCAGGGAGAAGCTTCTCTGCAGTTCCCTTCTTTACCCACAAATCACTTCTGCTAGAGGAATACAATTGCCTTCAGATCTTCTTTCTAAAATTTCATTAATCAAGAAAGATTAAACTCACACCACAGAAGAAGAGAGTAAAACTGGAACCCAGAGGAACTTGATCCCAGGCCATTGTGCATTCTCCAGGCTCATTCGCATTCTCTTGAAATCATTTACTACTCCTCTAAAATTTTCCAGTTCCCTCCACTTCTTCCCCTGCTACAAAGAAGGTACTTAGCCTTCAACCAGCTAGACTGTTCTTTGAGATTCACATTCTGCATAACTCCTGGGTACATGTTGTGTGCATTAATAAATTTGTTATTCTTTTCTCTTGATAACCAGTCTTTTGTTACAGAGGTGCTGGCCATGAGCCCTTATGAAGAGTAGGAAGGGGATCACCCCTTTCCTGTTCCTACACTAGCAAGATCAAGCCCTTAGCCCTCTGAGGAGAGTGTATGGTTGGGGAAAACAGTCACATGCTAACTCAAAGCATGTGGTTCTGCTGCTGGTTCTTTTGTTGGTAGCAATTATTTTCATTTTGTGCAATTTTTCTGTCAACTTAATTCGTTGTAGTTGGTGATACTTACTCTTTGTGCCTTAGTTTCAAGATATCTAAGGAAAGTTTTATCCTAACTTGTGGATTGACACTACTACCCACAACCTCTAACCTGTTCAGTATTTAAGAAAGGCTTCCTAGAAGGTGCTAATACTGAGGTGAGCTAGCCAGAGACTGGCTAAGACCTTTACATCCAAATGCTCTGGTAGCAAGAAAAGGCTGCTGGACAAGAAGTATCTAGAGTGCAGAGCAGCTATGGCCACTGATCTTTCCAGGTTCTGAGACCATAGTCAAGCTGTCCTGTGTTTTCCTTCAGGCACACACCCAGAGCTACTCTTACTTGGCTGCTGGACTTCCAGGTGGATATTCAATGTCCACTCACATTATCACTTTGCTCAGAGTACAATGGCTGGATCACCATCACCAAGGCTGGCTAGTGTAGAGCTAACACTCACTGCTTATGCCATCAGACCCACAATGACAAGACCAGTGCCTTAGAAGGGACACAGTAAAAGGGTATGATTGAAAACATTTGGAGCCCTTTTCTTGTACTGAATTTATTTATCAACAGTGCTACTACTGAAATAGTACCTTGTTATAAACACATAAATACTATTTTTAAAGAAGATTTATGAAAACACAGACAACATTACTTAGATTTTAACTCACTAAATCATACTACCTTAGCCCAATTTAATTGGTTTATTTTAGATAGATTCGAATAAAAGAAACAGAAACATGACCTTCCCATGATTGACTCAAAAAGTAAGGGTGCGATATCCACAGAAGTAGCAAGTTCAAACTCTTCATAAATTATATTCCCAGTGTTGATTTTGCCATTATTATGGATAAAAATTCAATTTGGATGGTCCCACTTTACAAAGAAAAATATCTCTTTTATATGGCTAGATTATGGCTGAACTTCAAGTCACCTCATGGTCAGGAGGAGATGTGAAGAGCCAAGTGTGGGAGGTTCAACCAACAGGACCTCAGCATAGGGAAGGGACTTGTGTGTGTGTGTGTGTGTGTGTGTGTGTGTGTGTGTGCATGTGTGAGTGCCTGTGTGTGTGTGTCGGGGGGTCATCTCTAATAGGAATAACATGTTTGGGACAAGGGACTTGGGCACATAATTGTGTGTTTATGCCTTATACAGGCATTGTGGTTTCAAGTCTACCTCTAACTATTACCTAATGAGCCAGTTGTGTGGACCACACATCTCCTTTTATAGGCCTGACACACCATACGCCATTTGTTTGATATTAAACATTTTAAACTAGAATAACTTTGGAAAAATCTTGCTTGATGTCTGACTCAGAAAAAAAGAATGGAAAAACTAAAGACACAACTTCAGCTGAAATAAATGTGAATACCCAATTATTCTCAATTGTCACAGATTGAACCCAGGGGTGCTCTACCACTGAGCTACATCCCCACTCTTCTGACTTTGAAGCTTGCTAAGTTGCCCAGGCTGATTTTGCACTTGGATCTTCCTGCCTCAGACGCTGGGATTGTGAGTGTGCACCACTGTACAGTGATCCCTGGCACAAATGTTCTCGCTTTTTAAATTTTTTATTTTAAATGTATTTATTTATTCTAATTTGTTATACATTGCAGAAGAATATATTTCAATTCATTGTACACTATAGAACACAATTTTTCATGTCTCTGGATGTTCAAACATCTCAATTGCCAACAGATCTCAATTGTTCATTGAACTGAGTAATATTGGTGACTGAGATTGTTGTTCAAATGGCATGAGTTTACAACATAAAGATAAAAATGCTTAATTCAGTGTTCCAGGAAAACGAAAGTGCTCACCGGTCTGTGAAGAAGAAGACATTAACAATTACGTTCCAGAACATTCTCTGACTTTGAACACTTGTCCGTGGTACTTATCCTGGGTTCTGCCTAGGAAAATGCATCATGACCTGCCTTCTTTCCATGTCTGGCTGGTACCCTGGGCCCCTGCCCACACCCACAGCAAGCCCAGATCATCACAGGCCAGCCTCTGACCTGTCTGCCACCGAAGGTTTCCACTCTGATGCTGAGAGGCCAAGATGGTTTACCACCGTTATCCTTGGTGCTTCCTGGATTGAACTTCAGACTCTCTTTTGACTTCATTAGTAATGAAGAGGGAAAAAGAGGCTATTCTGCTGTGAAGTTTGCTGATACTAACAAGTTTTATTTTTGCACTTCAGGATTTCTTGTTTCTCTGTTATTCAGGAAAGCTATTAGATAACACCGGAGGATGTCGATGTAAACCTCCTTGTCTCTTGATACTAGATAGGAGCACTTTGAAGTATTCTCCAAAGCATCTGCTTAGGGCAAGGAGCCAAGTTTCCACTCATCCACCCAGAACTGCATGATGAGTCACAGCTCCAGAAGGGGAGGGCGGGCAGTGTGCCTGGAGGTGAGGAGGGGTGCCAGCAGCCAGGCATCAGGCTCCCATTTGGGCTCCAGCTGAGTTTCCCAGGTCAAGAATCTATGGCACAAAAAGCCAAAAATCCCATCTTGAAAGAACTTGCAGACTGCCTTCACCAAGCCTGCGAAGTTCAGTTTAGATTTTGGAATTCAAATTCTTGCAGTTTATGGATGAAATATCCCTTAAAATCAACAGACTGGAAAGTCAATGAAAACCAGGTGACAGAAGGATCTGACATTTGAAAAATGCTTTGATAAGATTGGTTGAAATATCCCAGGGATCAAAATAGGCTATTTTTAACACTCAGTTCCTTGTCAGCATACACAGGATGCTCACCTTTGTCTGGGGAATTTTAACATTTGCTTTCTGAACAAGGACAGAGTGTCCTAAGATACATGACTGATGTCTATTTCAGTGCTATCATCCAAGTTTTGTTACACCGGCCCACATTTACTGTAGCTAGAACCACAGATCTTTCCTTCCTTCCTTCCTTTCTTCCTTCATTCCTTCATTCCTTCCTTTTGTTTTTCTTTTCAGTACTGGGGATTGAACTCAGGGCTGTTCTACCACTGAGCTACATCCCCACTCCTTTTTACTTCAAGTCTGGTTAAGTTACCCAGGCTAATCTTGCACTTGGATTCTCCTGCCTCAGCCTCCCCAGTCACTGGGATTATGGGTGTGCACTACTGTACAGCGGTCCCCAGCACAAATGGTTTCTTTTTTTTAACTTTTTATTTTAAATTTATTTATTTATTCTAACTTGTTATACATGACAGAAGAATGCATTTCAATTCATAGTATACATATAGACCACAATTTCTCATTTATCTGGTTGTACACAAAGTAGAGTCACACCATTCATGTTTTCATACATGTACCAAGGGTAATGATGTCCATCTCATTCCACCATCTTTCCTACTCCCATGTCCCCTTCCTTCCCCTCCCTCCTCTTTGCTCTATCTAAAGTTCCTCCATTCCTCCCACACTCCCCCCACCCCTATTATGGATCAGCATCTACATATCAGAGAAAGCATTCTGCCTTTGGTTTTTGGGGATTGGCTTACTTCACTTAGCATCATATTCTCCAACTCCAACCATTTACCTGCAAATGGCATAATTTTATTCTCTTTTAATGCTGAGTAATATTCCATGGTGTATATATACAACAGTTTCTTTATCCATTCATCTACTGAAGGGCATCTGGGTTTGTTCCATAATTTAGCTATTGTGAATTGTGCTGCTATAAACATTGATGTGGCTGAGTCCCTGTAGTATGCTGTTTTTAAGTCCTTTGGGTATAAACCAAGAAGTAGGATAGCTGGGTCAAATGGTGGTTTCATTCCAAGTTTTCCAAGGAATTTCCATATTTCTTTCCATATTTCTTTCCATATTGGTTGCATCAATTTGCAGTCCCACTAGCAATGTATGAGTGTGCCTTTTCCCCCACATCCTTTCCAAAACTTATTGTTGTTTGTATACTTAATAGCTGTCATTCTGATTGGAGTGAGATGAAATCTTAGAGTAGTTTTGATTTGCATTTCTCTGATTGCTAGAGATGTTGAACATTTTTTTCATATATCTGTTGATTGATTGATTGTATATTACCTTCTGAGAAGTGTCTGTTCAGTTATTTTGCCCATTTGATGATTGGGGTTATTTGTTTTTTTGGTGTTAAGTTTTTTGAGTTCTTTATACATCTTAGAGATGAGTACTCTATCTGGTGTGCATGTGGTAAAAATCTGCTCCCATTCTGTAGGCTCTCCCTTCACCTCACTGATTGTTTCTTTTCTGAGAAGAATCCATCCCATTTATTGATTCTTGATTTTATTCCTTGAATCCATTCCTAGATTTTATTCCTTTTCAGCTTGAATCCATCCCATTTATTGATTCTTAATTTTATTCCTTGAGTTATAGGAGTTTTGTTAAGGAAGTTGTGGCCTAATCCAACATAATGGAGATTTGAGTTTACTTTTATTTCTATTAGGTGCAGGGTTGCTGTCTAATTCCTAGGTCCTTGATCCACTTTGAGTTGAGTTTTGTGCATGGTTAGAGTTAGGGGCTTAGTTTCATTTTGTTGCATATGGATTTCCAGTTTTCCCAACACCATTTGTTGGAGAAGCTATCTTGGTGCTTTTGTCTAGTATGAGATAACTGTATTTATGTGGGTTTGTCTCTTGTCCTCTATCCTGTACCATTGGTCTACAAATTTTTTTTTGGTGCCAATACCATGCCATGTTTGTTACTATTGCTCTGTAGTATAGTTTAAGGTCTAATATAGTAGTGACAATGCTCCAATCTTGTTGCTAAGGATTGCTTTGCTTTGGCATTTCTGGGTCTCTTATTTTTTCCAGATGAATTTTATGATTGCTTTTATATTTCTAGGAGGAATGTCATTGGAATTTTGATAGGAAAATATTAAATATGTATAGTATTTTGAGTAGTTTGATCATTTTGACAATATTAATTCTTATCCAAGAACAAGAAAGATCTTTTCATTTTCTAAGGTATTCCATAATTTCTTTCTTTAGCACTATGTAGTTTTTATTGTAGAGGTCTTTTACCTCTTTCCTCTTTTGTTGATTCCCAAGTTACTTATATATAACTATAAGCTATTATAAATAGGGTAATTTTCCTAGTTTCTCTTTCAGAGGATTTGTCACTGATGTACAGAAATGCCTTTGATTTATGGGTGCTGACTTTTATATCCTGCTACTTTGCTGAATTATTTTATTAGTTCTAGAAGTTTTCTGGTAGAAAACTTTTTGGATCCTTTGGGTACAACTTCTAGATAAAAGCATGCGAGAGCAGAAATTACTCTTTCAACATGGTTTTTAGTTTATCTTCAGACCATGGAAGGTACTTCTCTATTGTCACACTGCTGAAAGAATCTGAACACATCAGAGCACAAGGCTTCTTCTCAATCCAGACACCTACATATTTCACATTCAACCATCCAGCCCCCTGTAGGGAACACCTGTGTGAAGTCACCTCTCAGCAAGAATCCAATTGGAATGGAAAGGGGTATTGAGATTAGTTAATTCATTGTATAGGGTTGTCCTTTGTTGTAGTGAGGATTATTTTGCACCTCTGCCTCCCTATACCAAATACATTTCTAGAAGCCCCTTGAAAACGAGAAATGCCATCAAGAAACTCCATTTGTTGCCAGGTACCATGGTACACACTTGTAATCCCAGTGACACAGGAGGCTGAGGCAGGAGAAAGGCAAATTCAAGGCCAGCTTGGGCAATTTAGTGAAACCCTGTTTCAAAATAGAATGAATTTTTACAATGCGCAGGGGATATATGTTGGTGGTAGTACATGCCTTTGTTCCCCAGCACAACATCAATAATAACAAATGAAACTCCATATAAAAGACAAGTCAGAGAGTAATAAAAATGTCAGACTCTGGCCTAGGTGTCTGTGAAAAATTTAAGAGTTAGGACATCACATGGCCAATTGGTATGAGGCATCTTCTAAGTGTGTGGGGGGGGCATTATTAGGAACCCAGGAATTTTGCACCTACAGTTTCCCATAATTCCCTTATTCGTGGCCTTAGAGAAAGAAAATACTCAAGCAGGTGAATTAAGAAAACTCACAGATCACAGATTGTGTCTGTCTTTTGTTTCTAATGCTTTTCCTGTCCGGGCCTCCACAGAGGTCTCATAATACCTTGCTGTGCTGTCAGCTCTTAGATTTCATGAGATTTCCCTGTGCCCCTTACTTTAAATCTTTCTCCCCCCAACTTTTTTTTTGTTGTTGTTAATTTGTTTGTGTTGACCTTAAGCTTTTTCAAGTTGTTTCAGTTATTTTCAATCAGAAAGATACAACTCAGAGCCTATACTTGAGAGGATAATTAACAATGCATGATGCTAACCAAAGAAGTTATAAACACAGCAAAGTCACTAAAAAAAAGTCTTAGTATGGTGATCAAGTTTTTCTAGAAATCTTGGTTCACACCCATTGCCCTCTTTCATATCCAGCATCTCAGTTTGTCAATAATTATATTGTCACTCTAGCCAGAGGATTCAAGGTGGAAAATGAAAATTTCATAAAGTTAGTTGAGCTTACCAAGAAAAGATAAAAAGGAGGAGGAAATGCTTTGCCCAAAATGTCTCCTTTACCTGCTGCCCTCAATAGATGCACTTGAGCATGGCTCAAAATAAAATGTAGCCTGTTGCTGCTTTCCTTGCCCCCAACAACCAGGTTGTTGATGAATAAAACAGGAAGGGACTAATATTACCCTATTATGTTTTTCTTCAGTGGAAAGCTCAGACATTAAAACCCATCATTATTGAGCCATAGAGCAACTAATTCTGACTTGGAAGAATGGCAAATGTTGAGGTATTATAGTCTATTAAAAAGGAGTGCTGTGTAATCAGAGCACTTGAATGACCTCATTTAATTGGATTCCTTTCTTGAAGTAAGAAGAACAAAGCATCAAAACGATCCCCCCCCCCCACTCAATAACAGCAAGGATGATTTCCAAGGTTGAAGGACATGTAATGGAAGGCCTATTTGAGAGTCCAGGACTACATGGAAATGGCATTTAGTAAAAACACTTTACCTCTGTTATCTGCCAATCAGGTTGTAAATGAATAAATCCCTTTATTTGTATTCTCTAGGTTTCAAGGCTTAGAAAACTGTTCTTCCACAAGCCTTATTAAATTGAAATATGACTTCTTCTTTGTCCACTCTACATGGGGTCTCTGGCATTTCCAAAGAGACTGTGAACAAATTGAGACCAGACAAATCAATCACAGGTTTCCCTGTGTAAGACACAATCTGGATAACTGAAAACAACTTTGCTCAACTCACTTCCAAGAAGAAGCCTGGTGAGGCAGATATGAGACCTGTAACTCTTCTCAAGTGTGCTATTCAAATAAATTGGTTCATCTTTTCAGGAAAGAAGAAGAAATAAATAGTTGGAGAGACCAAACATGGGAAATATAATGTAATAGATATTCTTCCAGTGGGAAGGAGGAATTAGGAGAGGAAAAGTCTCCTTTCCCCCCTTTTCTTAACCCAGTGTGGCTCTCTATCAGGGTAGGAGATCAGGAGCATGTCAAGAAAATCCAACCCACACCTTGACAGGGCTGGTCCTGGGCTACCAACACTGTGACCTTGAGGAGTTCTGGAGCCAATCTTGAGAAGTTCTGGAGCCACTCACTCTTAGGCAATTTGGAATTTGTCTTTCAGATGGACCTAAAATGAGTCAGTACATTAATAAATCAAATCCAAGCCCACACTATACTGGCATTAAAACTCACCTTCTCCCTCTTCCCCAATCTGTATGTCTGATTGCTTTATCCATCTTAGACTCAGAGGGACAGGCAGGACAATAAGTGAAAACATTGATATAAAGTACATGAAACAACTTCAACACTAAAGTGATGACCCTGCAGACATACCTGTATTTTGAATATAAATCTCATCAGAATGTCATGCCCTTGAGGAGAAGTGAAAGTCCAAAAATTATAGGCAATATATAATATAAAGAGTTCTTAAAATCCAAACTCAAACCTCCTTTTTAATGAGTTAAAAATTCTATGTCCAAAAATCTTAAGTCCAAAAAACCACGCTAACAAATTTCTTGTTCTGCTCAATTTCAGTTAGAAGCCCAGTGATTTCTGAGTGATACAGCAGAGATAAAAAAGAAATCCTATTTTGGTTTTGGCCTTGTTAGATGCCTGTCAGTTATATTAGTTATCTGGAGTTCATGACCTGGAATCTTAAATTTAATGGAGAGAATTTTTTTTTCACTCTACATTGCTTTGTGTTAGAGATAAAACCCATCTATATACAATTTCTTCTCTTAGAAAGTCTTTTGAGGTATTGCCGTTTTCCTTGAGAGATTAGAAGTTTTCAACGGAGACAGACTTATTCACTATTTTGGGATTTCCTTTCTTTCTCATGTAGCAAGTGAGCCAGTGGTCCCTGCTCTTTCTGATTCTCCCTCTTCTGCCTTGTGCTGAGAAAAGATGGGAATGTGTCTCTCATTTCTTAACCTTCACTATTTCTTATACAGCAGATATATTCCATTCTATGGAATGGGATACACTATCTAATTCCCATGGCATCTTGCAATGAAATTGTTCAGGTCTGAATACCTGCCTCCTGAAGAGTTTCTCCTCTTCCTCCAGTTTGTTGTATTTGGAGAGCCTTATTCAACAGATTCCTAATCCAAACTACTATTGATGCTTCTGAAATATCAATAGTCCTTGGAGCGTAGAGATCAGCAAGCTGGTGGGTGTATCTCCAGAGAGTCTCTTCTTTGGGAGATTCCAGATTTTGAGTAGCATTTCTCATCTGTTTGTTGAAGTCCTGGCCTATGCCTCTAGTGTTTTATCTTTATTCACAGCTGATGTTCCCCTTTATTTGGGGGGAAATTTCTAATTGATCTCTAACAGCCTGCTATGTTTCCCATTTCTTTCTTCATACCAATTGCTGGGTTAAGTGCCTACCTTCCTATCATATTTTTTTCTTCTGGCTCATACATTTGTCATACTCTTTTGTATTTTATATTTTGGGAGATTCATAATAAAAAATATGCAATCAACAAGTTCTGAGTCTTAAAACACATACATTGTGTCTAAACAGATCTCACCTTCTTCTCCTAGAGAGATTTTCCCATTAGTCCAGCATACAGCTCAGACCTGGGCTAAAGCTCATTTGTCCTTCTTGGCTCTCCTTCCATTGATTCAGTGATTCCTTTTATAATCTTAAATCTACTAACTCCTTGCCATGCACCTTTGAGGTGCAGACTATGCTCTAGGGCCTGAAAACTTTTAATCCATCAGGTAATTCTTTGAATAATTTACCTGGTTCTTTCTGGATTTCCCTCTCAACTTTGCCCAAATTCACTGGATAAAGCTTTCCAAAATTTTAAAGATTTCTCTTATCTGGAATTTTTTCCATTTATGCTTTTAGGGATTGATAATGTGTTTCCAGGCAAAAGACTTATAATGTTTGATAAAGATACACAAATGGTCAATAAGTGCATGAAAAGATATTATACTTTCACAAGTCACTCAGGAAATGAAAAATCAAAGCAATGAGTTACCACTGCATACCTACTCATATGGCTATGATAATAATAATAATAATAATAATAATAATAATAATAATAATATTTTTTCAAAAAGCAGAAAATAACATCTTTGTCAAGGATATGAAGAGATTTGAACATTCATGCCTTACTGGATGGAATGTGTAATGTTTTCCATCTAGTGAAAAACAACTTGGCAGTTTCTCAAAAAGTTAAAGAATTACCATATGAGTCAGCAATTCCACTTCTAATCAAAATAATTGAACACAGTTATGCAGACAAAATCTTGCATTGGAAGGTTTATTGCAATAATCAAAAGATGAGAATGCCCCAAATGTCCAACAGATGAATTTGTAAATAAAATGTGGTATATTTATACAATTGGATAGTATTCTGTCAAAAAATTAAGTTCTAATAGATGCTATAACACATATCCACCTCAAAACCATTATACTAAGTGAAAAGGTCACAATATGATGCCTGTCAGACAGAGTGAGGCTGAAGCATGGGAAGCAAGGTTCAGGGATCAAGCAGTTAAAAGAAGATGCAAAACCCACTTGGGATAAACATATGCTTTATTAAGGGGTAGAAGTATCACCTAGCCAGCCTCAGCCATTTCCAGTTAGTCCCCAGCCAGTCCCATACTGCCAACAGGTTACACTGGTGGGCACATACTCACAAGCAAATGTTTATGACCTTGAGTACATTTACTGAATCATTGTTCAAGACCTTGGATACATACTAAAAACAGCCCATCAGAAGCCTTGGCAAGGGAGCCTAACTATAGGCATTTGTGTCCTGCCCCAACAGTGCCCTTTATATAAAGTAAATAGAATAGACACATCTGTAGGAACAGAAAGCAGATTAGTGGTTAGCAGGGGTTTAGAGGACTGAGAGGAATGACTGCTTAAGATACCTACTAAAGTTCCCAGTCTCTCCCTCTTTCCATCACACACACACACACACACACACACACACACACACACTCCAAACAAATTGACAATACCAAGTAGTGGCAGAGATACAGATCAACAATAACTTCTATACATTACTGTTGTAAATGCAAAATGATACCGACATTTTGGAAAGCAGTTTGGCAATTTCTTTCAAGATTAAACATACCTTTACCATGAGACTGAGATTTCTGTACTTGTAGACATTTGCATTCTCACAAAAACCTGCACATGAATGTTTACAGTAGCTTGGTTTATAATCTCTCTACTCCCTAAAGAAAAAACAACCCAAATGTGCCTCTGCCAGTGAATGGATGATCCAACTGTGATATCTCAAAGGTAAGAAGGAAGTAACTATTGATCCAAACAACAGAAGAACAAAGTCAAATGTGCTCCTGTGCTAAGTGAAAGGAAGCCAAACTCTAACGGACACTTACTATATGGTTCCACTGACGTGGAAATCTGGGAAATTATTATGTAAATAATTACAAATATCATTGCAATTGTAAATATATATTCTGGAAAAGACAAGACTATGGGGATAGAAGACAGAAGACACATTAACAATTTCCAGGTGTTAGAGGTACTGAAGTACAAAGGAGGTGAGAGAAACATGAGATGATAAATTGTGGTGGTGGTGGTCATACAACTTATGTGTTGCCAACATTTCCAGAATTGTGCAGAGAAAAAATTGGCTACATTTTATGATATGTAAGTAATAGTTTAATTTGAAAAACTGGAGAAATACATGCATATTTTTTAGCATATCAAGTGTGACATAGACTCAATAAATTTTAAAAAATTACTGCTTTCATATTTATTTTTAAAAGTGTTAAATAACACAAGAACAATTTTTACAGTCAGGTTAAAATTTAGTTAGTTCATAGATTACTAAGTCTTCTCTACCAGTCCTATCAATGTTTTTTTTGTTTTGTTTTGTTAATACCCTAGGAATCTAGAGTATGAAACTGGGAATATATTGTTTTAAAAGTTCACAAGTTTGGATAGCCTGTATTTCCAATAGATGTTTAACTTGCTTTTGACTTAAGGTATGCCAAGGGCCCTGATCTTTATCTCTATGGAATAAACAGGAGAGAACACAAAAGATCTCAGGTTTAAATTGTGGCTTTCAGAAAACTTTCAGTGCTGATCTGAAGTAAAATAAAAACGTAAACATAATGTAATGAGTTTTTCCTAAAATTAAACCAACAGAGCTTATGAAGACTGATTTTTTCCCTGGTATTATGTGCTTTCTTCTCTTTGGGTATTCAAATTGATTTTATTTACAAAAGTGGTAATAGTGGGTAATTTTTTGATATGGTTGTTTTAAGATATTCGTTAGAAAGAAATAAAACCAAGGTATGTAGATGCACCTCTATTATCCCAGCTATTCAGAGCTCAGAGGCAGGAGGATCTCAAATTTGAGACTGCCTAGGCAACTTATTAAGAGTTTATCTTAAAATTAAATTAAATGAAAATTGCCTAGCATTCACAAAGTCCCAGTGAATGCCAGTGATCCCCAGTGCCACCCCTGCCCCCCTCAAAAGTCTTCAATGTTATTTGAGTAATTCTATGTCCCATTCTTTGTCTTTCTCTGTCTCTGGTCTCTCATTTATCTTTTATCAGGCATGGAAATCCAATAATATGTCTGGTAAATACCAGTTAAATGCCAGGGTCACTGAGCATGGGTTGCAGCCTCCCTGTGACAACATGGTTCCCATTCTTCACTGACCCTCATCTCTGATCAGGTTCTTGTTCCCATCTGACTTCAGCAAATGCAACAATCTAGACTGTCTCAAAAATGTTTGAAAACTCACCAGGCAATTTTAAAATTCAAGGACTTGCTCAAACATGTTAGATTTAAAGGATCAAAATCTAGGCCAAGAAGCCACACATTTCCCCACATAAAGGATGGAATAAGCATCTCTTTGGATCCATTGCTATTTCACACTTTCAGCCGAAAAAAAAATGACTATAATAGCAAAACGAACAGCCCCTGTTCCAAGTAGGTCATGTATGAATCATGTCTTAATCCTTAGCTTGAGTGAGGATCCCCTGTGGCCACAAACCCCTAGATGCCGCTGTGTTTGCTTTGTAGATTTGACCACCTACATGTTCATGTACTGCATTTTCAAGCATTCTCTCAGCTCAGTAACATCCTACTGTTAGTCTGCTGAGGAGCATGTTGGTTGCTGTATTTTAACCTCCCAATTATCCTTTGGTCTTTGATCTTACGTATCTGCTTGGTTTTTGAGTTCAGTTATGTACAGACCTCCATTTCTTCCTGTTCCCTGGCCCCTCCCTGAAAACAAATATTTGATTGACAGCTTTACCTGACATTTGATTTGTTCAGCATCCTCCCTAGATTTTGCCTGAATCTCAGCTTACTCCTCATTTCCGTAATATATATGTGTGCTCAGCCTTGGGCAGAGACAAAAGGAGTAGAATTCTAAGAATTTTGGGTTTTATGGGGAATTGAAAGAAAGATATTATCAGTGTTGAGCACCCAAGGCTGGGTGCACTTGGCTAGCCTAGAGAGAAAAGATAGCAGCTTACAGCTAGTATCAGACACAATTTAAGCTGAGAAAAAAAAAGATGAGGTTAGCATGATGATTTACCAAAATCTAAATATCATTTAATTTCTTTGTTATACTTAGATATTATAACAGAGCACTAAAATAAAAATGGTTTAAACAGTGAAATGTCTATTTCTTTTCTATAAAATCTAATCTGATATTGTAGCTCTGCTTCTCAAAGTTTTCAGGAGTCCAGGATTCAATGCATGTCCCCCAACTCCCAACTTCCACCAACAAGAAAGAGAAAATGGGAAGAGATACAAACTTCTCTTTAGAAGTACCACTCAGAAATTGCATAATTCATGTCTCATATCCAGTTGGCCAGAACACTGTGGCCTGGCCACATCAAGCTGCAAGGGAATCTGGAAAATATGGCCTTTGTGAGTTATGCATGCAGATAGAACTGCTGTAGTTATGTGAAAATGGAAGAATGGACATTGTAGGATAACAAGCACCCCCCGACAAATTTGGTATGTTGTGACTAGGACCCAGGAACAGCTGTCAGGGAAAGATTGCTAATGTCTTGAGGTCAATCAAGGGTGTCTTTCCTGGTGGAATTCCGAGTCAATTGATAACCAATGCTCTCCTAGAAGACATCACAGTTGATGACAAGCACAGCACCCTGTATGGGAGTAGATGAAGATAGATGGGAGAAAGCAAAGTGACCTTGTCCTACCATCCTCCTTATGCCCAACCTCTGCCCCAACCTGCTTCTTGGGATGAGGGCCTTGTGGAGCCATTCAAAGCTCTCTATCAGTCACAAGTTCTGCGTTCACATCCCATCTCTCCAACCAACCCTCTGTATGCCCTTGAGCAACTTGTTTTTCCCTCTTTCTGTTTCCACTTCCCCATCTATAAAAGAGATAGTCATAGTAACTGCCTCACATACTTGATCTAATGATTAAATGAACCAATGCATATGGTTGTTGGAAGGTAACCAAATAACTTCAGGTAGTTCAGTTTATGCCTCATAAATAAATACTGCTTAAATGTGAAACCATCTAACATTGAAATTGTTTACAAGTCATCTGAGAAAGAAATTTTCAGTTACACCAATGGGAGTTGAATAGTTACTATAAAGATTGAAATCAGCATCATCAGGAGCACTATCAATGAACATCCAAGCTCTAACATCCAAGCTGCTCTTACTATTCTGGCTTACATTACCATCTCCTGACCCAAAGTATCTGAATAGGATCTTGAAAAATTTAGTACCTTTGTACTTATGCCCTTCTTCCAAATCCCAGCCGCTCGATGTATTTGTTAAATTTCTACCAAGGTAATTGTCAGTGGTAGAAAATATGGGCAGAGATCCACTCAAAGGAAATTCTCAAAGTCATCTGGAGAGTTTTCAACTGCACACCACACATATTGCCCCAGAGTTTGTAATCCCAATGTACCCACTCACTAATGATGATGGGCTAAAGCCAGCTCCTACCAACTCACAAGAACAAATTGTATGTGTCTATTTGTAACTTTATGTTTAATAACAATGCATTGGTTGTTTGAAATCAGATATGGTGGAAATATTTGCACCGTGGAACTCCGCAATCTTTCTAAACCAGGGGTCCTTAACTCTTCTCTGCAGTACTTCTTGGTTTTTGGTACCAGGGATTGAACTCAGTGGCATTTGACCATTGATCCACATTCCCCAGCCCTATTTTGAATTTTATTTAGAGACAGGGTCTCACTGAGCTGCTTAGTGCCTCACTTTTGCTGAGGCTGGCTTTGAACTCACAATCCTCCTGCCTCAGCCTCCCAAGCCACTGGGATTACAGGTGTGTACCACTGTGCCCTGCCTAAAGAGCTTCTTTTTAAACATTTATCAGAGGACCACTTCATCTGCCATGGAGACTTACTAATAGATGAGCTTCTAGGAATAATCTCCCATGTTGCATCCCTGCTTTCCAGCATTTGGAGTGGAAAAGGGTTGAGAATTCATTGTTCTACAATATCCAGAGAATGAAGTTGGATACTGCAATGTCTGTGTTACCCAGAAAAATCAGATATGTGTTGCCTCAAAGAATAGTAAAGCATCTGTCTCTAAAGCATCTGTCTATTATGTATATAAGAGTCCTTGCATACATAATAAAACCTATGAGGAGAATTCAGAAGCATTTAATTTCTTCCTTAACCTTCATGCTACAAACAGCAATGATGAATAAAAGCTACTTGTATCAGAAAGAAGTAGTTCCGTTCACGGTGGCAGAAACATTAACACAAAATGGCTTAAGACAGGAATTTAAATGGCCTGCATGACTAAAAATCTGTTTCTGAGCGCAATAAGTTACATGGCATTAGTCACTCTCACTCTACCTCAACTTTGCTTCTTCTGTGTGACTTCATCTGCAGGTGAGCTTTGCAGTGACAACAAGGAGAGATGATAGCTGCTCTAACATATGTCATAGCTATGTAGTCACCTCAGCTGGAAAAGTACCTCTCATGCTAGGTCCAAAGGAAGTCATAGGCAAAGACTCCAGTGGCCAGTTTTGGGCCTTGTGCCAATGTCTCCAGAAGGGGCAAAGTGAGTGTCACGTGACCATGTGATCTACGAGTGGAAGGAGGGCATTCTCCTTTGAAAAAGGGATGTTGTTAACAATAGAGGAACCTGATGGTAGGCAGGGGGAATAGGTTTCCAGAACTCACAAAATCTTCTCTGCTATGAAAAACCAGTAAGACTGTCCTGGCTTCATTTTTTCTTACAAACTTCTGAGACTTTCCAATATTAGTGAGAATTTGAGAACCTATTTGATGAGAATTGCCAGCAGAAGAAAGAAAGAAAGAAAGAAAGAAAGAAAGAAAGAAAGAAAGAAAGAAAGAAAATCTATATTTCTCTTTTCAGTTTTGTGTGCTTTAATATAAGAAAAAATTGAAGAAATTCAGAGGGGAAGTAAAGCCATCAATTTTATGGAAAATATTAAATAATGTACTTAAACAGTTGGGAATATAATAAGAAAATGATGAATATGAAAGATGAGATTATTTAGTTTACTGAAGGTCTGATGCCAAAGAGAGTGAGCAAGGTAGGAGCACAGAAAGGAAAGAAAAATTATTTTGAAAATTAAAATGTCAGAGAAGGAAGAGCTAGTCAATGATAGATGGTTTCAGAAAGTACAAATCCATCAATTTAATCAAGATTTTTCTGTTAAAATTGATAAACTAACAAGGTTTGCTCCTTTCTCCAGCATCAAAAGTGACAGAATAAGCAAAGCTAGAAAATCATTTTTTTTACATGAACTGTTTTCTCCATTACCTTGACAACATCATAAGCAGAAGACAGTAATGTTGATAATATTATAATCTAATTATTTTTCTCCTCCACCATCATTATTTGTCAATGTTCAGGATGATGACAATAAAATTTTTACTTATTTTATTCCATATAGATTTTTCTTACTTTTGGAGTTGTTGAAAATTATAGGTGCTATTTTGTGTGGTATTAGATTCCTAGATAATAAACTCATCAAGAAAAATTTTAAATAGTATGAGAGAAAAATGAAAATAAAAGAATTACTTTTCCACACTTGAGTTAATTGTGCTGTATCATTTTGTAATAATTCCCTTCTTGTTATGGTTTGCGAAAGTGTCCCCTAAAGAATGCCTATGTGTTAAAGGCTTGGTCTCTGGCCCTTGGTGCTATTGGGACGTAGTGGAGCTTTAAGAGGCAGAGCCTAATGGGAGGTATTTAGGTGATGGGGGTGTACACTTGAAGGAAATTTAGAACAGAAATTTCCTTCTTTCTTTCTCTTTTGT
The DNA here is from genome assembly GCF_045843805.1 of Urocitellus parryii. Taxonomy (NCBI): domain Eukaryota; kingdom Metazoa; phylum Chordata; class Mammalia; order Rodentia; family Sciuridae; genus Urocitellus; species Urocitellus parryii. The sequence continues at coordinate 1,644,428 of NW_027551766.1, forward strand.
TCCTGGCAATTTAGGTGAACATTTTTGCTCTGCCACGTTCTCCCCACCATGGTATACTGCCTTGCTCCAGGCCCGAAAGGAATGGAATCAATCATGGACGGGAACCTCCAAGATTGTTAGCCAGAGTAAGCCTATTCTCTTTATAAGGAGAATCTTGGGTATCTGTTATAGTGACAGAAAGCTGATTAACACAATCCTCAAACTGTGGAAAAAATGTCTCACAGGGAATCAGAAATGTCACTATTGTCCAGAAAAGAAGATGAGCATTTAACACAGCATTACACAGGGCTGCAATACTGCTTTAGAATAATAAAGAAAATGGTCATATAAATTCCCTTACAATTAGTATTATTATTTTTTATATCATCAAAATAGTTCCTGATTGTTAAATATTTTCCATGTGCTAAGCACCATAATAAATGCTTCCTATGTCCTATTTGATTATATAAAAAAACTGAGGCTTAGCAAGTTTAAATTACTTGCTTAAGGGGAGGATTCCAGGAAGCAGCAAAATCAACATTAACACACTGATCCTGGTTATCCTGGTCAGCATCCCACATCAATGAAGATAAACTATAAATTAAAAACATACTGGGGCCAATTAGCCTCCTGATGTTCTAAAACTAAAGGGTCCATTCTCATCCTTTGCCACTGAAAAAAATACTCAAAAAGAGAACCAAGCATGAGTATGTTCTTCAACTATTAAACGTTCACCTCACAATACATAGAGGCGATATTCAACATTATCTTCCTTGAATGAGAAGCTTAGCATATGATTTTTTTATATTCACCAAATTATATTGTCTGAGAATTTAATTATTAACTGCCTATCATGTGCAAGGTACTAAGTCAGTAACATCAGGAAGAACAATTATAAGTTAAACATAGCCATTGTTTCTAAGGTCTTACAATATGGAGTAGGGTTGGGAGAGAGGGCAGAAGCTTGGATGAGTAAAACAAACAATCATTGGGACAACACTGTAAAAGAGCTATAAAGCAAGTATTATAGGAGTTCAAGGAGAGAGAAGAACCCTGTCCATTTGTGGGAAGGCTTCATAGAGAATATACCACTTGATATAGTTCTGGTAGTATTTGGCAGGATATCAGCATTCACAGAGGAAAAGAGGGCATGCAGGCAGAAAGGAGATCATAAGCATCATAAGAAGAGGCAAGTGACTTGTGATCCTGAAGTGATGAGTGAAACTCCCCAATCTGGCTGCAGATAATGAATGCATATGAGGAGTCATGGGAGGCCAGGCTACAAACAGACTTTGGAGAAAGTGTGCCCTGCCTTTTGGTCAAGCTGAAAGTGGGCGCAGTTTGCAGGGAGCAACTGGACCAGACAAGAAAACAATTCAGTTGGAAAGGAGAGATGAGATTCAGACAACAATGCACAAAATCATCAGGTCACGGCTTTTCAGACTCTAAAGATAAATTCAGAGTCACTTGTGCATCTTGTTAAAATGCAGACTCTGCCCTCAAAACAAGCTCTCACATTAGGCTGAGGCTGCTGGTCCAGAGACCATTCTCTGAAAAGCAAGGGATAGTAGTTTAGAAAGAATGTTGGCTTCATAAATCTCTTTTCAAAATAAATTTGCTCTGATACTTTATTACTTTTAAGCCAGAATTGGTTAAGTCTATATAAACTGGTATACAACTAGGAAGTGCTATTGGCCAAATCATATTGTTAACATTGTGTAACGTGTAAATACATAACAATGAATCCCAGCATTATGTACAACTGTAACACACCAATAAAAATGTGGAAAAATAAATAAAATAATAAAGATTTGACTAGGAATGAAATAAAATAAAATGATACATAAAATATCCTCAGTCTTGAGTCAACTCTCTCCCCGGATACTTTTTCTGTCTTTTTCATTTTTCAAACTCAAATCTGAAGTTTCCACTTGCATTTTCCTCTATATCCTTATTTCTTTTTACTCTTTAAATGCAAACTTAAAGAACAGGAAGAAGCAAACAGATTAAATGAGGTCATTTAAATAGTTTGTGGTTTCAGCTACATAATTTTGTTATTTCGAAGGGAAGCAGAAAACATGTGGATGTATAAATAGAGGTGTAGAACACAAGTTCACAGAAATTTATTCTCTCACTGTATAAGGATGATCTCACATTTAAAATGCAGTGCTCAAAGCTGGTTGCCTTAGTGAGGAAGTGGGTTACACGAAGGACAATTCAAGCAATTTAGGTGTTTCTGACACTCACTGAGGACCAGATGCTGGGGCTTTGACCTCTGGAATAAGTTAAACAAAAGGTAGTTAGTAGCAACCTAAATCTTAAAGGCTGAAACAAGAAATACAGCAGAGGACTCCAAACTGGGTCAAGGAGGAAATTCTAGAAAACTACCTGAAATAAATGATATTTTGAGCATTTTAAATATAATGCTACAGATTAGGTATTTTCAAAAGGAAAGCATGTATTTCCATATGGTATTTTCTCTTACTCCAAAAACAGTCATTCATAAAGAATCATAGGAGCAAAATCAAATCAGCCATAGAACCTTACCTCTTCAATACACAACCTTTGTTTCGTTCCTGCCCCTATAATGCCTCTGGGCCACACAGGTAAGAGCAAACTGACCCAGGATGGGAAGCATCCACAAGAAACAGATTAATCTATAGTTAGGGTCATTATAATTTTATGCATTTTAGATAGATTATTTGGCTGATTTAATGGACTGAATAGATAGTGACAGTGTCCATGTCTCCTATCCAATGTCCACTTACATACCAGAGAAAGATTAGCTAAGTGCAATTGGCAATCTAGACTGAGGTTACAGAGGTTTTACCTAGGCTTTCTAAATTCCCATTAGCCTCTCTTTCTTGTAATGGTGTTCCTTTGTGAGTAAAAAATCTTGCCTATCCCAAAGAAAGATTTCCTTTAAGAAAACTTAGTGGATCAAAAAGAGAAACTATCATATAGTAAATAAGCACTCATTCTTATTATCATACTAAGATACATGGAACAAGACATTGGTGGAACCAGGGACATTTTTGTTGAAAACAGTGCTTTTGTGCTGGTGGCATATGCCTATACTTCCAGTAGCTCAGGAGACTGAAGCAGGAGGATTGTGAGTTCAAAGCGAGCCTCAGCAACTTAGCAAGACTCTAGCAACTATGGGAGATCCTGTCTCAAAAAAATTGTTTTAAAGGGCTAGGGGTGTGGCTCAGTGGTTAAGTGCTCCTGGATTCAATCCCCATTACAAAAACAAAAACAAAAACAAACAAACAAAAAAAACCCACCAACAACAAAAAAAACAATTTTTTAAATTAAAAATAAAAATAGTACCTTTTTGCTTTTATTGGTGCATTATAGTTGTACATAATAGTTTGGTTCATTTTAACATAGTCATGCGTATATGTAATTTAATTTATTCCATTTCAGTACATGGTAACCTCTCCCCCCTTTATTCTCCTTCTTCTACTCTACTAGTCTACCTTCCACTCATTACTGTATTTTTAAATGACACTTTATAGACATATACAAAGGTAGAATTCACTGTGATATATTTACACATGCACATAGCATAATTTTGTCAAATTCATTTTGCATTTCTTCTTTCCCATCTCTCCGCCCTCCGCTTCAATCTTCTACTCCACTGATCTTCCCTCTGTCTTTATTACATCTGTTCCCCTCCACCTTTTCCCCCTTTACTTTACTCCAGCTTCCACATATGAAAGAGAATATTCAACCCTTGATTTTCTGAGTCTGACGTACTTAACTCAGCATAATGCTCTCCAGTTCCAACCATTTACCAGAAAAGGCCATAATTTGATTCTTCTTTATGATTGAGTTTCACACACATTGTGTGTGTGTGTGTGTGTGTGTGTGTGTGACATTTTCTTAATTTATTTCATTTATCACATTTTCTTAATTCATTTCATCTATTCACCTATTGACGGGCATGTGGTCTGGTTCCATATTTTGGCTATTATGAGTTGTGCTATCATAAATGTGCCTGTATCACTATAATACGTTAATTTTAGTTCTTTTGTATAAATAGCAAAGAGTACAGTACCTGGGTCATGTACCACCACATGTGGTGGTTCCATTCCTAGTCTTTCGAGGAACCTCTGTACCTCTTTCCAGAGTGGTTATACTAATTTTTAGTCCCACCAACAATATATGAATACACCTTTTCCCCCACATCCTTGCCAAAATTTATTATTTACACTCTTAATAATTGCCATTCTGATTGCAGTGTGATGAAATCTCAGTGTATAAAAACAGTATTTTTTAATAATAGTGATTATATGAAACCTTCAGTCCCTTTGAGAGAAAATGCCCAGTTAAGAAACAGGTCCTGTGCAATAAGTAATTTCAGGGGGGCCAGCAACACTCAGCCCACGGAACCTACACCAGCATACATACTACCAAACCCAAGACTGTTCTGGACTCATGAAGTGGCCCTACACAAAGTGATATATGAAAAGAGATAATTATCAATAGAACTTCCTTTAAGAATTTGGATAAAAATTTGTGGAGAATCAGTAGTGTATGGAAAGGTGTGGGGAACACAAAGAAAAGCAAAAACTTGGAGTAGTGAAGCCACAAGAAAGGCAGAACCCAAAGAGGTTAAGTCTCTCTGCTGGGGTTCTTGGAGGTACTGTGAGATTCCAAGGACCCTTACTAACTCCTAGGCTTTGGAAGGCCCAGCTCCTGCCTCTTGGTGGAGCCTGTTGATTCAACTCTTCATGAGGTTTCATAAGAATGTAATGATCATTATTATTCCAAAGTACATCTATGAAGACACGAAAAGTTGTGCTCTATACATGTAATAAGAATTGTAATGCAATCCACTATTATATATAAATTTAATAAAAAGACCCAGCTAAAGGCTGAGATTTCCACTAACAATTCTTGAGTTTCCTGTCCCCAATCCATATTAATGAAAGTAACCAAATACTTAACAAACACAAACATAGAAAGAATAGAAGAAAAGACTGGAGAGATAGAGGAAAGGAAATACAGACAGGAATATAGATCCTAAAAGAAAAATTCTAATAGTTTCAAGACTTATTCATGAATAGATAGATGTTGTACCAACATCTCTGTCAGGCAAGACCTGTGAATTTGAGGTTCTCACTAAAAATGATCTGGAGTAATTATAGACAAAGAATAAAAAGGTAAGCATATTTTTTAAAAAAATATTTCAAAATGGCAACTTTAATTTTAGTAAATTTTATTATTAATTATAATGTGAAATTTTTCTTCAGATTTCAGTCTTCTTTATTAAACTCACATTTTTTGATTTTATTCTACTTTGCCATGTCTTGTCCCCCACATAACACAAAGGGTTTTTCAGATAAAAGATACTATTAAGGGGATGGGAAGGAGAAGTACTAGGAAAAAAATCTGACCAAATTATATTGTTATCCTGTGACCAAGTCCAGATATGTAAAAATGAAATCCTATCATTATGTAAAATTATGATGCACCAATAAATAAAGGACACTATTTTTTACAGCTTGTGAGTGTTCTGAAAAACAGAAAAAGAAATATTCATTTGTTTTATGCCCCAACCCTTCTTCCTACACAGTCCATCCCCAAACTGAGAACTCTGAACAATTTATTTTCTGTTCCTTAAAGTTATGATTGCAATAATGACTCCTTGGTCATTATTAGTTAAAAGAAGAAAAAAAAAACCTTTACAAAATTTCCTTCTCATTTCAGTTACCTCATGACGGCTTGCCCTGCTGCTTGAAGTCTCAATGCCATCCTTTAGAATGTGGCTCACATCACTGATGAGCACCATCACTTGAAATCCCTCAAGCAGATTGTCAGAGAGAAAGCTTCCTCAATGAGTCTCAGCACAATTGTCTCTGGCCACAGTGAGCTTAGTAATCACCATGACAACGCGGGCAAGGTTAAGAAGAAAGGCATTGTTGTTCCCTGGGAATGATGCTAGGGAAGAGGCCTTGAATTCTCAGACATCATCTTCAGCATCCGGTTAGGCCTCTCATAACTTACTGTTGAAAGCTACCTTCTTCCTCCTAATATTTAGATGACCTTCTGCACACTGGGAAGAGCTATAGAAAAAAACATATGTGAGTCTTTAGCTACTTTTATAGTATTCCTAAAACACTACATATGACTAAAACAGAGCCTTAGGGAACATGGGGAATCCAAGAATTTTAAATTATTTTTTCCTAATGTCAATCTTTCAGTCACTAACATAAATAAATAAAAAAATAACAAGACCATAGATTATGTGTGACATAGCATCCTGCTTTCCAGATACATCAATAACCTTATTTACATTATTAAAATTCTTGTGAGCAATAAACAGTGAACTGTGATTCAGTAGAAGAGCACAGAGCCTTTGAAAACTGATCTGGTTTGTTTCTCTAATAGTTATACTCTCCATTTGCCTAAGAGAAAGCAAAAATTCCTAAATCGGCTAATTTTACTCAAAGTAGATAACCAGTTCTCCCTACTCTTCCTTCTCTCTTGGTATGAGACATAGCATGGTATTGTGTTAACACACACCTCTGTGACCATGGTTAAGTTTATAAATTATCAACTCAGAAGAACTGGAAAACCTGGCCACATTACTAATCTCTCTGTCCAGGAGAATAGGGATATAACTAACTACAGCATGCTCACTTACTTGCAATACAAGCAAGAACAAATCAATTACCATACCTCATTTCCCTAAATGTCATATTAAGGTACCAGTCTCACATCTTTGTTTACCTTAAAGTAGTGGCCTTCTGTATTGAACAACACTTGACAAGATGGATGGCCAAAAGGAGCAAGCTGTATCTCAGGTTATGCTCAATCTGCCCAACCACTAACTTTTCCCTGTTGACCTTGAAGATGGTCCACAGTGATCTTTAACCCCTGCTATTCATTACCATTGCATAATCTTCCCTCCTTTTGGATAAAAATCTGTAGAGAATCAGTAGTGTATGGAAGGGTGTGGAGAACACAAAGAAAAGCAGAAACTTGGAGTAGTGGAGTCACAAGAAAGTCAGAACCCAGAGAGGTTATAATGGACATAATGGCTCTCTTCTAAGGATCACAATGCAGATGAAGTGATTGGATAAAATAAGAAACAACAACAACAATTATGAGTGCATCTTGTTCATCTTCTCTTGCCCTCTCTTACTCTGAGGAAGATAGCTGTCATGTTGGTGGCTGTCCTTGAAGAAGTCCACATGGAAATTAACTGAGGGAGAACTGTAGACCACAGAAAGCAAAGAACTGAAGGAGGCTTAGCCCATAGGTCATTACAAGTCCAGAAGGAACTGAATCCTGCCATATGAGTCCAACAAGTTTATAGGTAAGCTTGGAAGTGATTTCTCCTGTTCCCCAAATCTGGCCTTCAGAGGAGACCTCAGCTCTGTCCAACCATTTGTTTTTAGCATGTGAGAGACCCTGAGGAAGATGCAGTCAGCTAACAAATACCTGGATTCCTGGTCTGAAGATACTGTGAGATTGTAAATGGATGTTGTTTTAACCACTTAGTTTCTGAATAGTTAGTTTTGTGCAGCAATAGATAACTAGTGAGTATGGTCAGAAACCATGGTAGAAAGTATTCGCCTTGAAGTGGTATATTTTCCAATGTCTGTGTCTCAGTCCACTAACAATTATGATTTAATTTAGTAACCCAGCCAACCTCAACTAGAATTTTATGAAATAGAATAGAAAAATTTAAAAATGAAAAATCAGAAGTGCTTTAACACTTAAAAAATCTTTTCCTTACAAAACTTATTTTATATTATATTTCACATACTAGATAATGATGTAAAATTTATTTATCATGAGTTGACCAAAAAATGCTTGAAAAATACAATCCTAAGTGAAAATGGGCCAGGGGAAGCAGGGCCCAGGATATCAGGGCCCAGGGGAGCAGGCCCAGGGGGAGCTTGGTCCAGGGGAGCTGGACTGGGGGAGAAGGGCCCAGGGGAGCAGGGCCAGGAGGAGCAGGGCCTGGGAGGAGCAGGAAAGGTGAGCAGGGCCCAGAGAGAGAGGAGGACTAGAGCAGTGACCAGGACAGCAGGGCCTAGGGGAGCAGGGCCAGGGGGAGCAATACACAGGAAGCAGGACCCAGAGGATCAGAGCCAGGGGGATCAGTGCCAGGAGAAAAAGGCCAGGAGAGCAAGAACAGAGGGAGCAGACCAAGGGGAGCAGAGCCAGGGGAAAGAGGGCCCAGGAGAGCATGGCCCAGGGGAGCAGGGACAGGGGAGCAGGGCCCAGTGGAGCAGGACTTGGGGGAGTAGGGCCCAGGAGACTAAGGCCAGGGGGAGCAGGGCCCAGGATAAGCAGGACCAGATAGAGTAGGGCCCATGGAAGGGAGGACCAGTGGGAGCAGGGCCCAGGGAAGCAGGGCTAAGGGGAGCAGAGCTCATAGGATTAGGGCCAAGGGGAGCTGAGCCAGGGGAGCAGGGCCCATGGGGAGCAAGATCAGTGGGAGCAGAACCCAAGGGGAGCAGGGCCCAGGGTAGCAGGGCCAGGAGGAGCAGTGCCCATGGGGAGCAGGACCAGAAGGAGAACAACCCAGGGTAGCAGGGCCAGGGGGAGCAGGACACAATGGGAGCAGGGCCCAGGGAAGCAGGGCCCAAGGCAGCAGAGCCAGGGGTAGCAGTGCCAGGAGAATAGGGCCAGGGGGCGCACGGCCAGGGGGAGCAGAGCCCAGGGGAGAAGGGCCAGGAGAGCAGGGCCCAGGAGAGCAGGGCCAGGCATGCAGGGCCCAGGCGAGCAGGACTGGGGGGGAGTAGGGCCCAGGGGAGCAGGGACAGGGGGAGCATGGCTGGGGAGGAGAAGGACCGGACCAGGTGGAGTAGGGCCCAGGGAAAGGAAAACCAGGGACAGCAGGGCCCAGGATAGGTGGGCTAGGGGTAGCATAGCCCACAGGGAGTAGGGCCAGGGAAAGCAAGTCCCAGAGGAGCAGTGCTCAGGGAAGCAGAGCCAGGGAGGAAAGGGCCAGCAGGAGCAGTCCAGGGGGAGCAGGTCTGGAGGAGCAGGCTCAGAGATTCAGGGCAAGGGGGAACAGAGAAAGGGAGAGCAGGGGAAGGAGAAACAGGGAACATGGAGAGAAGGGCCTATGGGAGCAGGGCCCATGGGGAGCAAGACAAGCAGGAGCAGGGCCCAGGGGGATAAGGGCCCAGGGGGAGCATGGTGCAGAAGAGCAGAGCTGATGGGGATCAGAGCCCAGCAGAGCAGGCCCAGGGGAAGCAGAGATCAGTAGCCTAGGGCCCAGGGGAGCAAGCCCAGGGGAGAATGGCCAGAGGATTAGGGCCAGGAAGAGCAGGGCCCACAGGGAGCAGGGCCAGGGGGAGGAGGGCCCAGGAAAGAAAGACAAGAGGGAGCATGGCCCAGGGTAGCAGGGCCAAGGGGAACAGGGCCAGGGGGAACAGGGCCTGGTGAGCAGGGCCCATGAGGAGCAAGACCAGGGGAGCAGGGCCCAAGAGAAGAAGGGTCCAGGGGGAGTAGGGTACAGGGAAGCACGGCCCAGGAGGAGCATGGCCCAGGGGAGCAGGGACATGGGAATAAGGGCACAGGAGAACAGGGCCCAGGTGAGCAGGGCCAGGGAGAGCAGGGCCAGGGGATTAGGGCCAGGAAGAGCAGGGCCCATGGGGAGCAGGGCCAGGGGAAGCAGGACACAGGGGTTGCTGGGCACAGGGGTGCAGGGCCAGGGGGAGAAATACTCAGGGGGAACAGGGCCCAGGGTAACAGGGACAGGTAGAGCAGGTCACAGAGGAGTAGGGTCCAGGGGAGCAGAACCAGAGGGAGCAGAGCCAGGGATACAAGGGCCAGGGGGAGCAGGGTCAGAGGAGAAAGGCCCAGGGAGAGCATTACCAAGGGGAGCAGTGCCTGGGGAAGCAGGCCCAGGAGAAGCAGAGAAAGGGGGAGCAGGGCCAGGGGGAACAGGGCCCTGGAGAAGCAGAGTAAGGGGTTAAGGGCCTAGGGGCGCAGGGCCCAGGGAGAGAAGGGACCAGGGGAGCAGAGCCATGGGGAGCAGAGCCAGGCATAAAAGGGCCAGGGGGAGCAGGGCCAGAGGAAGAAGGGCCGAGGGACAGCAGTACCAGGGGGGAGCAGGGCCCCGGAGAAGCAAGGAACAGGGGAAAATGCCTGGGAGAGCAGGGCCCATGTGGAGCAAGACCAGGGGAGCAGGGCCCAGAGGGAGAAGGGCCCAGGGGAAGCAGGGCACAGAAGAGCAGGGCCCAGGAGTAGCAGGGCCCAGGGGAGCAGGGCCTGGGGAAGCAGGGCCCAAGAGAGCTAGGTCCAGGGGAGCAGGGCCAGGGGGAGCACGGCCAGGAGATTAGTGCCAGGAAGAGAAGGGCCCATATGAGCACGGCCAGGGGGGGCAGGGCTGAGTAAAGCAGGACCAGAGGAAGCAGGGCCCAGGGGAACAGGGCCCAGGGGAGCAGGGCCACAGAAAATAGCACCAGGGTGAGCAGGGACAGAGGGAGTGGGGCCCACGAACAGGACCAGAGGGAGCAGGGCCAGGAGGAGCAGGCCCCAGGGGGAGCAGGACCAGAGGGAGCATGGCCCAGGGGAGCAGGTCGAAGCGGGAGCATGGCCCAGGGGAGCAGGGCCAGGGGGAACAGAGCCAGAGGGAGCAGGGCCAGAGGAGGCGGGGCCCAGTTAAGCAGGACCAGGGGGAGCAGGGCCAGGAGGAGCAGGGCCCAGGGGGAGCAGGACAAGAGGAAGCACATCCCAGGGGAGTAGGGCCAGGGGGAAGTTCGGCCCAGGGGAGCAGGGACAGGGTGAGCAGGACACAGGGGTAGCAGGGCCCAGGGGTGCAGAGCCAGGGGGAGCAGTGCCCAGGGAAACGGGACCAGAGGGAGCAGGTCCCAGGGGAGCTGGGCCCATGGGGAACCGGGATCATGGGAAGCAGGACCAGATGTAGTAGGGCCCAAGGAGAGCAGGATCAGGGGATTAGGTCCAGGGGAAGCAGGGCCCATGGGGAGCAATGCCCGGGGGGAGCAGCACCCAGGAAAGCAGGACCAGAGGTATCAGGGCCCAGGGGAGCAGGGCCAGGAGGAACAGGGCCAGGGGGAGCAGGACCAGAGGGAGCGGGACCCAGGGAAGCAGGACCAGGGGGAGGAGGGCCCACAGGGAACTGAGCCCAGGTGGGAGCTGGGCCCAGGGGAGCAGGGCCTGGGGGAGCAGGACTAGAGGGAACATGGCCCAGGAGAGCAGGGAGCACTGTTGGCATTTTTCCTCCACTTCCACATGGGCAAAGGACACCAGAGACGACCTGAGGTACCTCATCTTCCAGGCACATGTCTTCGACTCCACCTGGGAGGGAGGCCATTCTTCTTCCTGGTGATCTGCAACAGTCAGCTGGACCTCATGATAGCCCTTCTTAGCCTGTTGATTCAGGGCATGAGGGGCCCAGAGTGACACGGTGAGTCCTACCACCCTTTGAGGAGCCATGGCTGTGACTCCTGGGGATGCCCTGCCTCTGGGACAGAGGCCTCCAGCCCAAAGAAAATAATATGGGTGGCCAAGCAGAAGCTTGGCTGGGGGTTGCTTATGTGCCCCGCTCAGGAGGGTTCCCTTCCCACTCCTCCAGAGATGTTCAGCGGGCTGCAGATCTACTGCTCTCCATGGGGCCCAAACATTGTGCAGAGCCATCTGCAAACCAGGCCTGAGTCTCTTCCTCTAATTGTGGGAATCCCCTGAGGCCATAAGTGCAGGTGGGGAGAGAAAGCAGAGGTGCTGGGGGGACAATGGGCATTTAGGACACTGCAACATGTGACCTTGGGGCTGGCTCAGGCCTGGTCTCATGTACACCACTTCCATGTGATGATGGGACAAGACTGAGGGACCCAGGTAGGGCCCCTAGGTGACCTTTGTTCCGGCTCTCTCCTATTTTTGCCAGGAATCACACAGACCAGGTAAATGCCAGAAGCTGGTAGGGATGCGATTTATGTCAGGGAACACGAGGGGTCCTTATCCAATTCAGGCATACTGAGGCTGGAATCATGAACCCTGGAAAGACCACCTGAGAGACCAAAGGACAGGAGAGGTCATGTGAAAATGGAAACTAAACTGAGAACATTGGGTTGTTTCCAATGAAGGGTGGTTCTTTTCCTTCTCTTCCCTTGTCAGAATGGCAGGGATTATAAAGAGAAAGGCCTGTAAAGTCCAGAGAATTGTTCTTGGGACATCTGAGGTGCTGGATGCCCCTGACCATTTGATCCCCACTTCCACCCTCTTCTGGAACATCAGATTGAAGTAGTGGCCACTTTCATGAGTTATAGTTGACCACACTCTGTAAAGAGGTACCAGTTACCAGGCAGGTGGCCTGTGTGAGGCTAGTACAACTTTTTGCCTCTGCAGAGCCAACAAAGCAGAAGGAGATCCTCTTCCTAAGCTGGTTACTCCTCCCCATTCTGACCCTGATCCTCAAGGCAGAGTTGGAATCAGGACTATAGAGGCTATAGTTTCTGGGATTGTTGTAGAGAGAATGTCCAGGCCTCCAGCTAGAGGAACCGCTATCTGGAGATCTAGATGCCTCAGAACCAACACATAGGTAGTTGACAGGCCCTACCAGACCCTGCTGTGCAAACCATGATCCTCCAGCACTCAGGTCTGGGCCCTGAAACCTGACTTACTTTTCTACAGTCGGGCAGGAATTGGCAAGGTACCCTGGGCTGTGGTAGTTGGAGTGCCCTGCAGCCTCACCCACAGAGAGTATATCACACTGCATTTGTGGTCATTGAGAACTCAACTGGGCCAGTTTTCTAGTTAAAAACATTTATCATCACCACCCCCTTATGATCTGAAACCCTTCAGTTGAACCCCTCAAAATGATATCCCAAGCAGCTTCCATGTATCTGAAGAATGGACACAGGTCTCAGTCTCTCCAATGCTCAGGGAGCTCAAACTGCCAAACACTGTGATACTGTCTCTGACTGCCTAAAATCCATGCAGTGATCTGTGTCTATTCTACAAGGACACATTCCCTTGGCCCCTCTCCTTTCTGCTGGCCCCATGTACTTCCCATGAGTTGTCTGGTTCTATGTCTTAGAAGCCCTCCCCCCACCCCATGGGCAGTGTCAGTCTTCCCTGGGTTTCCCCAGCCATGTCAAGTGTGTCCTCTTATGATCTTTCCTTCCTCTACTTCTACTCACATGGAGGAAGCACTCCATTCAAATTTCCAAGGATTTAAAAAGTGACCAGCAGTCAAAAAACAAACCCTTGTTCCTCCAGGCTCACCTCCTTCTAAAGGCTAGTACACTGGACCCAGAGTCTCGCAGTCTCCAGAGTGGGAAACATCAACACAGGACCCAGAGAGTGACCTGGCTATAGCAGATGCTCAGGGTCCAACTGAGCAAAGCTGGGCAAAATTTGAATGTAAACCTCAGTGGAATGTTGGATCCAGACATTCTGAAAGGGGGAGGAGGGGCTGAGGGCAGCAGGCCTGGGTAGGGGGCTGGGCAGACATTCCATGAAGACCTCTGGCAGGTATGGAAGAACCTCAAGTTCACCTCAAGTAGTTCATTAGTGACACAAGAGGTGTGTGCATCTGGGCCATTTTGAAATAGTTTCTCAAATGCACAGGAGACTGGTGTGACAGGTGCCCCTCTATTCCAATGCCTCACCTATAATCTTTGTTTTCTCCCCCTGCTGGGCAGGGCCAGTGAGCAGGACTCTCATCAGCCACAAGATCATGGGTATAAACAGCCAATACTCTAAGCTTTAGGATGTGGCTTGCATTCTATGGATATAATGTTTTTTCATCCCATCATGTCTGTAAAATGCACACTTTGGTGTTCATGAAATATTCAACATCTTGTTATAAGTCTTTTCAAAGGAACGGAGGGGCAATCCTTGTTACTCAGGAACTGAAAACAAGCTTCTTTCATTCTTATTTCACTTGTCAAGTCTCCTGGTTATTGCCCACATTCATGTCATTGATATTATAGCAGGCAGTTTTTTTTTTTGAATTAGTGAAATAATAGTGCAGTACGGAAAAACAAGTCTTCTCCTCATTCCACAGCGTTTTTTTTTTCTTTTTTTAAGTAATGGTATACTGTAACTAATGATGTAGAGTATATTTTTGAAGCAAGGTTGATTTGGTAGACTGAGATAAATTTCATGGCCCTTGCAAGCTCTCTAATCAGTGCTTTGCTACTGAGATTCACCCCATACCCCATGCAATCAGTTTTGAACTGTTTTTTTTTTTTAATGCTAGACCCCAGATGCATATAATCCAACTAGCTCAAATCCAATTCATACAATGAGGCCATGAGATGAAGACATGAATTGTCCTTATGCCCTACCATGAAAGAAAAAGATTTCTTAACAGAGATGTCTACTTAATTAGGAACATTGGCCCAATGGTTAAAGGCTCTGTCTGCCTCCTGTAGAGCCCTTAGTTCTGTCCTTTTGGCAGTGTCACCTGTGACATATCTTTGCCATTATATTTAGAGTGATACTAATTACCCAAATCCCCAGAGAGAGCATCAAGGGAGTGGATTTTCTTTTCCAATATGTTCCAAGGTCATGTGAATCATGTTGCACATTCGAAAAATTTTCAGCTAAAAGTATGCCATGTAGGAGAAAAAGAAGAGGATCAATTTGCTGTCTGCTGAAATTGGTCAACATTGACAAATCTTCATTAAACGTAGAAGAAGAAAAACTTTTATAGAGAACATTTGAGCATCCGTATCTATTGGGAGAGCTCTCCTTATGCAGTAATAATATGTGAAGGACAGTAAATCAAGAAATTTACTATAGACAAATTCAAGGAATGGGGTTTTCAGAGGTTGCCCAGACCTTAATTGTCTGCCAGAACTGTTTCTTACTGGAACCTACAGATGGACTGGGAGGAAAGCACACACTGATGTTTGGATGAGTGAACAAGAATCAAAAGGACTGAGTGCAAAAGGGGTAAAATCACCGGGCCCAAGATGAGCCTGTGTTTCAGGGTAGAGAGAATCCAAGTACTGCAGCAGGGTGGTCTCTAATGCAGGGATGGCAGGTTTGTGGATGCACTTGCAGAATGGAGGGCCAGCCCAGATCCGCCTTTCCTAAGATACCCAGAAGCCTTCAGACTCTCTTGGTCGCCTTCTTGCAGGCAGCTCCGGGCTTCCAGTCCACCCAGCACCCTTCGCGCATGCGCATGCCCTTGGCTGGAGGTGCTTTGGCGCTCGCGGGCCTCCATCCAAGGGCTCCAGTGTCAGTTGGAGCTCTGGCGTCCGTTAGGGCTCCAGCAGGGCAAGGCGCAGGCGCGAGCGCTGATGGCGGGTTCTCAACGGCCGGCCCGGCTCCCATGGCGGCGTACAGACTCAGTCCCATAGGCCCCGAGGTACTGGCCCCGCGAATCTCTCCTGTCCCCAGTGTGTCCCTGCCTGGTCCTGTGCTCCCAGGGCAGCCCAGGAGCCTGCCTTGCCTACCCTGGGACGCAGGCCCTCCGCACCAGACCCGGAAGTGAGGGGTTTGTTGTCCAGTGCGACCCCCACCTCGAGGCGTCGTCCATCCATGTCCTTTGCAGCCTGTGTGGCACCCGGGCTCCTGGGCACCTGTGCAGTGCTTGAGAAGCAGGGTCCCAGTCAGCAGGTCCTCGACTTGGCTCCTGTCCATGTCAGTCGAAGTGGTGATGGTCATCTTCTTGTTCCCTGTGAAATCTGTGAATGTTGGGGACACTGTCAGCTGGCATCCGGGTTGTTAGCTGACGGACGCTCTTTTCCCTTGATCTTAGCGACTTTGCACAAGGGAATATACTGAGCTGAGTTTGCTGAGTGAGATGTGGTCACACTGTGACTGACGTGCTGTCGTAGGTTGGCTGTTGGTGGGAGGCTCTGGACAGAGCACCTGAATGATGATAGGAAAACCTTGTGACCCCAAGTCGTGTGCAATAAAGAGAGTCATGTTTTATTATCATTAAATTTTGTGGTACTCATCTTTTACATGAGTAAAGTTATGTGTTCTTTTTTGTAAATGTTCATTGGCCACTGGGGTGTCAGAGTTTGGTTTGGGGGATGCTAATACGTTTTGATTTTGCCTTTGCCTGCTGTGTAAGAATTGTGGGGTGCATGGTTGCATCTGAATATGTTGCAAACTTTTTTCCTTCTTGGGAATTGTGGAAATTTAGAGGCCATGAATTTTTGGTTGCATGTCCATTTTGAAGATGGTGTTCTTAATGTGTTATTTGCATTCTTAGTTTTGGGTTAGTTATGTTTCAAGTTGGCTGGTGAGAATATGAGATTTGTATGTTTCTGGATGGATTATTGAAAGAAAGTTGTATCTCTAATGAGAGAGTAGGACTGGTTACATTTGGAGGGTGTGGGAAATAATACATATAAACTAAGGGAGTTTGGTGTAGGTGTTTGTATTTTGGCTTTAGAATATTTCACCTGTGGTTCTCTGCAGTTCCTCCCCCCCCCCGCCCCCGCAATGCTGCAGTTTTTGTTTGTATCTTGGGTTATTTGGAAGAGATATGTGTATGTGCATGTGCATATGAGCAATGTTAAGTAACGTCATTAGGTGTATTTTTGGTGGGTATACAGTTGATTTTGGGAAATGCAGTGGGAATGTTTGGCTATTCAGGAGATCATGTATAGTTGTGGATTTGCTTGTTGTTGTTTTATGGATTTTTGTATTTCCTTGTGTGAGGTCAGGTCTATGACTAATCTTGAGTGGCAGAATGAATATGTGTGATTGTCAAGTGTATGCTATTCTCCATTTTGGGAGATGGATAATTAATATCTTTATGAATATCTGGAAAGGTGTGACTTTGCATATGCAGGTAGTGTGAGATAATAGGATATTTGCATATTTATATGTAGCTATTTGATGCTTGTGGAGATTTATATGTGTATTGAATTTGTAGTTACTAGCATTCCTTGGGTGTCTGTGGGGTGTTTTAGGAACAGAGTTGTGTGAAGTAAG
The DNA here is from genome assembly GCF_045843805.1 of Urocitellus parryii. Lineage (NCBI taxonomy): Eukaryota > Metazoa > Chordata > Mammalia > Rodentia > Sciuridae > Urocitellus > Urocitellus parryii. The sequence goes on from NW_027551766.1 coordinate 1,661,303, forward strand.
ATTGTGTAGGGGACATGGGTACAAGTATTCCAGGGGTCTGGCAGCTTTGGTGAATATCTTCTGGGGAAATGTATTTTAAGTGAGGACTTACTAGTATGTAACTGGGAAGTAAGGCTGTCTGTATCTGATGGAATGCTGGGCTTGTGCATTTATGCCAAAAAGTGGGAATTATGTTTGTACGTATTAAAGGTATGTAATATGCTACAAGTATTTCTTAGTATTTGGGGGATGTAGGAGCTGGTTTCCATTTTTAAAAAATAATTTTTTTAAAATTTGTAAGTGGTTTGATGTATATTTTTAAGTGGCATGCTAGAGAATATTGTGGGTCTTTGGCATGTGTACTATTTTATGTATATTGAGCTATGGGGTGGATGAATCATGTAAGTTTATTTTCAGAAATGTGGTTGTTATATCCAAGTGTATTTGGAGAATGCTGGGGTGTCTACATGTGTGTGGAAATATTTGGGGATAAGGTTTATTTTATGTTCTGAAGATGTGGAATGTGGCAGTATTTGAGAGAGGTCTGTATATTCAGGTATTGGTAATGTTTGTGTATATGTGTTACTGTGTGGGAGTTATGTGTGTATTAGTCATTGTACCTTTGTACATGTGTTTGCTCTTCTGTCTGTATTGTTTGGGTACTGTGATTTGAGCCCAGGGCCTCACACTTGTGTAATTAGTGTTTTTGTATGTAGGCATAAGAGTGTTTGGGTATGTTTGGGCTCAAGGATCCTCTTTCTGTTTATTCTGGAATGTAATGTTTAGAGAGATTGGTGATGTTGCTTGAAAGAGTGGTCCTGATGTTTGTGTTTGGTCTTATATGTTTGAAATCTATAGGCTATTGATGGTCATGTGAGTATTTTAACCCATGGATTTTTGGTGAGTATTCTGGGGTTTTGGGAGGTTCGTTGTGTGTGTTTAGAAATAGAGAAGCCATGTATACTGGCTGTGCATTTGGGAATAGCAGATTGTAGGAATTTTAGGGCTTTAGGCTTTTGCTTCAGTGTTGGCTGGGGGTGGTGTGTGAGACAACTTGTGTATGCTAGGTGGCTTTCTGAAGTCTGTGTCCATAGTTTCACAGTGTGCATATGGACAGTATGTCTGTTGTATGTTTGTATCTAGCGCATGAGTATGTGTGTGCATAGTTATAGGAATGACATGAACATTCAGGGTACTGGGGTTTTCTATTTTAGGTAGAAACTGGTAATTTGTCTATGTGTTGATGGTGCATGTTTCACCAGTGAAGGGTTTGAGAATGTTTTAAAAAATGTAGGATGTTCTACTCAAACCTTCAGGTTTCTTGGCAGAGAATTTAAGGCTCAGATTTAGGGAAAGTGAAAGAGCTTGTTTGCAAAGCAAAAGTACACACTTGAAAGGCTGAGTGTGGGCATACTTAGAGGCTGAGTAGCCTCCCAGTCAGATGGTTGGTGGCTTATAATGTTCAGGGGAAGTAATATTTATAAGCAGGGGTTGAATATGAAGGGGATTCTCTTGATTTGGGAGGTCTTTTGTGGAACCTGAGTTGCTTAGTTCCTCGCTGTTGCTGAGGCTGGCTTTGAACTCTCGATCCTCCTGCCTCAGCCTCCGAAGGTGCTGGGATTACAGATGTGCACCACCATGCCTGTCATGGTCAACATTTCTGGCAAGCATCTTTTCAGGTCTGACCTTCTCCCATAACTTCAGACTAAGAGTTTCCAAGAAGGGAGGGTCTTGTGCATTTCTAGCTGGGTTTATAGTGTGCAGATAATCTGTGACAGACAGGGCTGGTATAAGCTAAGAGAATTGGATTTTCATTGAGTGAAGAGCTTATATGTTCTTTCAGGATGTTTCTTTGATTATAATTATTATAAGAGAGCCATTTGACCAAAAGGCATTTTGTAATAAAAAGATACATATTTTCTTATCAATTTTTGTGGTTCTCATATATTGTGCAGTTAAATTGGTGATATGCTCTTATGTGGTATTGGTGGGCTGCCCACCAATATGTATGCATTTCTGGATGCTAGGAAGATTTCCTTTCATTTTGATGGGCATGAAAATCATGGGGTGGTTATTTGTATGAGAAAATGAATTGCTGTGCTTTTCCTGGAAGGATAGTAAGAATTCAGAGGGCTTCAGTGTTTTTTACTCTTTTTTTGTGGGGTGCTGGTTTCTCTAAAATATTGATATGCATTCAAAGTTTAGGGTTTGTTTTGTTTTCAAATTACCCTTGAGAATCTGATATATATATATATATATATATATATATATATATATATTCACCTGTGTGTGTGATGGTGTCTGCATAGCTGTTTGAGAACAAGGGAAAGTCATGATGTGTTTTGTGAGACTGTGCAGAGTTTAGAGTATTTAGAGGGCTGCTGTTTATTTGTTTAGGCTCATGAATACACCTTGGGATGTTTGGGTGTAATATGTGTGTTTGCGTATGGGCTATGTTAATGAATGTGTTTGGGTATATATCTATGGGTTTGTCATGTGATTGATATTGTTGGAAAATGGAGGAGTGGTATTTGTGTACTTGAGATATGGGATATACTTGGTTATGTGGGGTTATATAAAAAATTTCTTTTCTTTATTCATGTATGTGTACTTGCGTGCTTGAAGGCTGGTCAGTTACTAATTTTGTGAAGTAGTAGGATGAATATGTTCAAGTGTGGTGTGGAGTTCTTAGGGTTCTGCATTTTTATAGACAAGGAGTTATTCATATTTGGGAGTGTGTGAACTTGCATATGAAGATAGTATAATGTTTTGTGTGTAATTTAGTATATTTGCATATTTTTATGTAATGGGTAACTGTGTAGAAATTAGATGCCTTTGGAGAGTTATTTGTGTCTTCAGTTTGTATTAACTACCACAGCTCAGGTGTGTGGGGGTGTATTTGTGTTGCATGTATCAGTAATAGTTGTGAGAAGGAGAATATTTAGGTGTCAATTAATATGTGTGCTTAAGGGACATGACAGTTGATGTCTGCTTTCTGGGGACATATATGTATGAATTAGGGAGTTATTTGTAACTGGGAGGTGAGGGAGTTATTTGTAACTTCCTCAAGCAGAAAGTTATTTGTAACTGGTATGTGATGAAGAGGTGACATTGTGCATATATTTGGGGGTTATGAGCATTTTGTTTATATATTTTAGGGATACATGATACAGCTATTTGTTAGCATTTGAGTAAAAACAAAATGTGTTTTACTCGCCCGTGATAATTTGGATTTTGTAAGTGAGCTTATGTGTATTTTAGATGATATTCTTGAGATATTTTTTGTGTCTCAGGCATGCAAATTAGTTTGTGGATTTGTAGATGGATGGTTAAATTCTATAAATTTCTTCATTGGGAATGAGGTTGCTAGGAGTATTCAAAGTGTATTTCTTTGGAGAATACTGTGCCATTTCTAGGTGTGGATAGGAATGTTTGGCTGGTCAGGTTGGAAGGTTGCATTCTGGAGATGTGGAATACTGTGTAATGTTTTAAAGACACTCTATATTCATGATTTGGATATATTTATGTGTCTCTCTTTCCTTTCCTGTTCAGAAATTATGTATATATTGATCCATAGAGAGAGATTAATGTATGCATGTTTTTTATGTGTTGTGGTATTGAACTCTCTGGTTGCATGCAAGACTAGCATTTTTGTGTTTTGTGTGTATGTAGGCACCCAAGTGATTAGGTGTATGTTCATCGATTTGTGGATGTGTGTATTTAGAATCTTTGTATACAGGATACTCAGGAATTGTGTTTTGTGTTTATTGTGGCATATAATTCTTGATGATTTTGGTGATGTTCGTAAAATGTGTGATCCTGATATATAATTATTTTTAATCTCATGCATTTTAGAAGTATAAATTGTTGGTGGCTGAGTGTGTTTTGAATTCATTGGGCTCTTGTGATATGTACTCTGGCAGATGTGAGAGGTTCATTGTGTGCTTGGAAATATATTTGGATGTTATGGAATGTGTGTAGTTTAGAACTGTGGGATTTCACATGGGTCTGTTGTGTAGTTCAAGAGATGACTGGTTGTATATTTTTGGTTTTCCAGAGTCTTTGCCGGTAAGATATTCATTGGATATATATGAGCAGTGTATTTGTTGTACAGGTATGTGTCCAACTGATGTTGTACCTGTATGAATACTTGTAGGAATGTGCTTGAACATTTAGTTTCAATAGGGTATTTTTCTCCAAGAATTCATGTAGTAACAGGTGGTGTTTCTGTGCATTTGGGATGGAGATATTAGATGTTCATCTTCTCAGAAGCCATGAGGTGTATTTTTGTCTGGAGGTGTTAATGCATTTTTGTTTGTGTATTTGGGATTGGAATTCAAGTTAGTACCCTGGGGCAGGTACATTTTGAGCACATATTCTTTGTGTGCTGGTGTTGCCAATAACCAGCTATGGTAGCTGATGCTGCTCATCCCTTTCAGTTTGGTGTTCAGAAGCATTGGGTTGTTAGGTTGAAGTTAGTCTTGAGATAGATATATTTTGTACACTAAAAGTCAAGGCTTTCTTACCTACCTCTAGATTATTTGCCAGAATACTTCTGTTGTGTGTGTATGTGTGTGTGTGTGTGTGTGTGTGTGTATGTGTGTGTACCATTTTTTTATGAACAGGCATCTGTGTGAAGTAAATATATTCAGGCAACAATGTGTTCATATCTTACAGATTGCACATGCATTGTGAGTGGGGCATCAGGACACATCACAACAACTATAAAATGTTTGTGCTGCTTTGCTCTGCCTGAGACAGCCAGTAATGAAGAGGCAGAGAGGTAAGAGAAGAAAGGCTTCATTTTTTTCAAGAATCCTTCTTGTCAGAAATGAATGCCTAGCTCCTGGTTTCATCTTGCTTAATGCTGTTGAGTGAAATGTATACAGTGTATTATACATTTGTTCTCTCAGTATTGTTCTCTCAGTCTTCGGAAGGTGGGTCCAAGGGCAGTTCACTAGAGTTGACAGAATGTCCTTTAGAGGATCTGGGGTTGTGTGGGTCTTATCTGGGTCCAGTGGACATTGAGCCATCTGTATCTGTGAATCTAAGATTATGTGATTGTTTAGATGCTTGCATTCTGAAGATGTGAGCATCTGGTTTCCCTTCCAGTCAGAATCTGCTCTACACTTCTGCCCATGTCTTTTCATTTGGACATTTCCTATGACCTATCAAGGAGAAGTTCCCAGTACAAGGGTTAGTACTTTTAACTAACTTTATGGTTAGTCAATATGATACAGTGAGAGTGTGGGGAGAAAGAACACTATGTTTGTAAATCCAAAAGAAGAAAGTAGAGGAAAAAATAACTTTTAATTTAGGGTTCATCATCACTGTGTTCCCTTGAGTCTCAGAGGAGACTTGGTATGAGGACTATTGAGAAAGGCAGGCACCATTGAGATTGGTGGGCTCTTTTAGATGGACTGAATGCTTTTTTTTCTTGTGAGACAAATATGAGCTTTTGAGGACATGGGGTAGATATTCTGGTATTGATCTTTAGTTTCCCCCAAAGATTAACAATTATATCTGTGTTTCCCACCTGATGGCACTATTGGGAGGTGTGGGAAGCTTTTAGAAAGTGGGACTCAGTTGATAAAATTAACTCATTGGGGATACACACCTAAAGGGGTACTGGGATCTCTGTGCATTTGTCTCTATTCTATTTTCTATTCTGTTACTCTTTGCTTCCCAGCTCTCATGAGAGGAGCAGAACGTAGTCTCTTCCAGATGTTCTGGAGTGTGTATTTGGGATTGGCCCAGGAGAGCAGGGCTAGGAGGAGCAGGGCCCAGGGAAGCAGGACCAGAGAGAGAAGGGCCCAGGGGAGCAAGACCCAGGTGAGCAAAGCCAGGAGGAACAGGTCCAGGGGGAACAGGGCCATAGGGAGTGGGTCCTGGAAAAGTAGGACCAGGGGGAGCAGGGCCAAGTGGGAACAGGGCTTTGGGGGAGTGGAGCCTATAAGGGAGCAGGGCCCAGGAGAGCAGGGCCAGATGGAACAGAGCCCTGGGGGAGCAGGACCAGAGGGAGAACAGCCCAGGGGAGCAGGGCCAGGTAGAGCAGGGCTGGGGGAGAAGGGCATACAGGGAGTAGGGCCCAGGGGAGCAGGGCCAGGGGGAGCAGGCCACAGGGTAAACAGGGCCCTGGGGAGCAGGGCCAGGGGGAGAAGGAGCTAGCAGGAGTACGGCCCAGGGGAGAAGGGCCAGTTAGTGCAGTTCCCAGGGGAGCAAGGCACAGGGCAGCAGAGCCAGAGGGAGCAGAGCCAGGAGAAAAAGGCCAGGGGGAGCAGGGCCCAGGGGGGGCTGTGCCTAGGGGGAGCAGAGCCCAGGGCGAGCAGAACCAGGGGGAGCAGGGCCAAGGGAGCAGGGCCAAGGAGAGCAGGGCCCAGTGGGAGCAAGGCTCAGTGGGATCCGGGCACAGGGGAACCAGGGCCCAGGAGGAGCAGAAGCAGGGGAAGCAAGGCCCAGGGGTGCAGGACTGGGGGTGTAGGGCCAAGGGGAGCAGGGCCAGGGAAAGAAGGGCCCTGGAGGAGCAGGATAAGTTGGAGCAAGGCCAAGGGAGAAGAGGACCAGAGAGAGCAGGGCCAAGGAGAGCAGGGCTAGAAGGAACAGAGCCCATTGAAAGTAGGGCCAGAGGGAGCAGGGCAAGGGGAGAAGGGCAAGGGGAGCAGGGCCAGGGAGAGCAGGGCCAGGGAGAGCAGAGCCAGGGAGAGTAGAGCCAGGAGAAAAGGGCCAGGGGGAGCAGGCCAGGGGGAGAAAGGGCCAGGGGGAGAAGGGCCAAGGGAGAGCAGCGCCCAGGAAGAGTGAAGCACAGGTGGGAGCAGGATCCAGAGAACGGGGCCCAGGGGAGCAGCGCCAGGTGTAGCAGGGCCCAGGGAGAGCTGGACACAGGGGGAGCAAGGCCCGGGGAAGCGGGCGCAGGAGAAGTAGGGAAAGGGGGAGCAGAGCCAGGGGGAGCAGGGCCAGGAGTGCAGGACGCAGGTGGACTGGGGCTCATTGGAGCAGGGCCAGGGAGAGCAAGTTCCAGAGTAGTATTACCCAGTGGAGAAGCACCAGGGGGAACAGGGCCAGAGGGAGAAGGGCCAGGGGGAGCAGGGCCAGGCGGAGAAGGACACAGTGATAGCAGTGGCATGGGAAGCAGGGCCTCCAGGATCAGGCCCAGGGGAAGCAGGGCCCAGGGGAGCAGGGCCAGGGGAAGCAGGGCCCAGGGAAGTAGGACCAGGTGGAGCAGGGTACAGGTGGAGCAGGGCCCAGGGGGAGTGGGGCCCAGGGGGGACCAGGGCCCAGGAGGAGCAGAAATAGGGGAAGCAGGGCCCAGGGGAGCAAGAATGGGGGACTAGGGCCCAGTGGAGCAGGGCCATGAGGAGCAGGGCCCGGGGGGAGCAAGACCAGTTGGAGCAGTGCCCAGGGAAAGGAAGACCACGGGGAGCAGGGCACAGGATATAAGGGCTAGGGGGAGCATAGGCTGCAGGTGTAAGGCCAGGGGGAGCAGGACCAGGGGAGCAAGGCCTATGGGGAGAAGGACCAGGGGGAGCAGGGCCCAGGGGGAATGAGGCACAGGAATCCAGGGCAATGGGGTAGTAGAACCAGGAGTAGCAGGGTACAGGGAGTAGGGTCATGGGGAGCAGGGCCAGAGGGAACGGGGCCCAGAGAAGCAGGACCAAGGAGAGCAGAGCCAAGGGGGAGCACGACTCAGGGGGAGTGGAGCCCAGGGTGGAGCATGGCCTAGGAGAGCAGGGCCAGGAGTAGCAGGGCCCAGGAAAAGCAGGGATCAGGGCAAGCAGGGCCCAAGGTAGCATGGCCCATGTGGAGCAAGAGCATGGGGAGAAGGGCCCAGGGGGAGCAAGGCCCTGCGGGAGCAAGGAGCAGGGGAACAGGGCCCAGGTGAGCAGGGCCAGGGGGAGGAGGGCCCATGGGGAGTAGTGTCATGGGGAGCAGGGCCCAGGAAAGCAGGACCAGAGGGAGCAAGGCCCAGGGAGCAGGGCCCAGGGGGAAAACGGCCAGGGGGAGCAGGGCCAGAGGGAGCGGGGCCAAGCGGGAGCAGATCCCAGGGGGACCTGGGCCCAGAAAGAGCAGAACCAGGGGGAGAAGGGCCTAGGGGAGCAGGACTGGGGAGAGTAGGACCCAAGGGAACAGGGCCAGGGGAACAGGGCCCAGGAAGAGGAGAACCAGGGGGAGCAAGGCTCAGCAAAGCAGGGCTAGGGGGAGCAGAATCCACAGGGAGTAGGACCAGGGGGAAAAGGGCAGGAGAGCAGGGAACATGGGGAGCAGGTCCAGGGGGAGCAGGCCCAGGGCGAGTATGGCCCAGGGGGAGCATGGCCAAGGGGAGCAAGGCCAGGGGGAGCAAGTCATGGGAGCAGGGCAGAGGGAGCAGTGCCCAGGGAAGCAGGAACATGGGGAGCAGGAATCAGGGGTAGCAAAGCCCAGGGGGAGTGGGACAAAGGAAAACTGATGCCCAGGCAGAGAAGAACCAGGGAGAGCAGGGCCCAGAGGAGCAGGGCCAGGGGAAGCAAGTCAGGGGAGAAAGTCAGGGGAGCAAGTCAGGGGACCAGGGCATGGGGAGCAGGGCCCATGAAAGCAGGAACATGGGAAGCAGGACTCAGGGGTAGCAAGGCCCAGGGGGAGCGGGACACAGGAAAACCGATGCCCAGGCAGAGAAGAGCCAGGGAGAGCATGACACAGGCAAGCAGGGCCAGGGGGAAGCAGGGCCCTGGGGAGCAGGGCCAGGAAGTGCAGGGCCCGGGGAAGCAAGACCAGAGGGAGCAGGGCCAAGAGGAGCAGAGCCAGGGGGAACAAGGTAGGGGGAGCTGGGCCAGAGGTATGGGGTCCGGGGAAGCAGGACCAGGGGGAGCAGAGCCAAGGGGGAGCAGGGTTCAGGGGGAATGGAGCCCAAGTGGGGAGCAAGGCCCAGAAGAGCAGGGACAGGTGGGGCAGGGCCCAGGAGGGAACAGGTTCAGAGGGAGAACAGCCCAGGGGAGCAGGGCCAGGGGGAGCAGGACACAGGGGGAGCAAGGCCTAGGGGAGCAAGGACAGGGGGAGAAGAGTAGGGCGCAGGGAGCAGGGCCAGGGAGAGCAGGTCCCAGGGGAGCATATACCAGGGAAGCAGGGCCAGGGAGAGAAGGGGCCAGGAGAAGCAGGGAACAGGGGCAGCAGAGCCCAGGGGAGTAGGCCCAGGGGAAGCATGGCCAGGGATAGCAGGGCCAGGGGGGCAGGGCCCAGGAAAAGCAGGGAACAGAGAGCAGGGAGGCCTACGGGGAGCAGAGCCAGGGGATTATGGCAGGTGGAGCAGGGCCCATGGGGAGCAGGACCATGGTTATCAGGACCAAGTGGAGCAGAGCCCAAGGAGAACAGGACCAGGGAATTAGGGCCAGGGGGAGCAGGGCCCATGGGGAGCAGTGCGAGGGGTAATAGGGCCTGGAAAGTAGGACCAGAGAAGCAGGGCTCAGGGGAGTAGGGCCTAGGGGAGTAGGGCCAGGGGAAACATGGACAGGGGGAGCAGGGCCAGAAGGAACTGGGCCCAGGGAAGCAGCACCAGGGGGAGCAGGGACAAGGGGTGCAGGGCCCAGAGGGAGCTGGGCCCAAGGGGGAGCAGGACCCAAGGGACTAGGGCCAGCAAGAGCAGGGCCCAGGGGGAGCAGGGCCCAGGGGGAGCAGGATCAGAGGGAGCACAGCCCAGGGGAGCAGGGCCAGGGGGGAACAGGGCCCAGGGGAGCGGGGTGCAGGGGGAGGAGGTCCAGGGAGAGCAGGGCCCAGGAGAGCAGGCCTAGAGGGAGCAGAGCCCACAGGGAGTTGGGCCAGGGGGAGCAGGGCCAGGGGAGCAGGGCTCATGGGGATCAGGACAAGGAAAAGCAGGGCCTAGTGGGAGCAGGGCCCGGGGAAGCAGAACCAGAGGGAGCAGGACCAGACAATAGGGCCAAGGAGGAGCAGGGCCCAGGGAATCAGGGTCAGGAGGAGCAGGGCCCCGGGGGAACAGGAACAGAGTGAGCAGGGCCCAGGGGAGCAAGTTCCAGGGAAGAAGGGCCAGGGGAAACAGGGCCAGGGGGAGCATGGCCAGAGGGAGTGGGGCCCGGGGAAGCAGGACCAGGGGGAGAAGGGCCAAGGAGGATCAAATCTCAGGGGGAGAGGAGCCCTGTGGGGAGCAGGGCCCAGGAGGACAGGGCCACGAGGAGCATGGACTGCAGGGGGGTGGCAGGACTAGAGGGAAAATAGTCCAGGGGAGCTGGGCCAGGGGGGCAAGGACACATCGGGAGTAGAGACCAGGGGAGCAGGGCAAGGGGAAGTAGGGACCAGAGGAGCAGGGCCAGGGGAAGCAGGGCCCAGGAGAGGAGTGCCCATGGGAACAGGACTCGGGGGAGTAGTGCCTAGGGGAGCAGGGCCAGGGGGAGCAGGGCCCAGTAGGAGCCGGACCAGGTGAAGCATGACCCAAGAAGAGGAGGCCTACGGTGAACAGGGCCCAGGAGAGCCAGGCTAGGAGGAGAAGAGCCCACAGGAAGTAGGGCCAGGGTGAGCAGGGCCAGGGGAAGCAGGGCCCAGGAGGAGCTGGACCAGGTGGAGCATGGCCCAAGGAGAGGAGGCCTACGGGGAACAGGACCCAGGAGATCCAGGCTAGGGGGAGAAGAGCTCACAGGAAATAGGGTTGGGGGAGCAGGGTCAGGGGAGCAGGGCCCATGGGGAGAAGGACCATGGCGAACAGGGCCCAAAGGAAGCAGGGCTCAGGGGAGCAGGGCACAGGGAAACCAGTGCAGGGGGAGTAGAACCATGGGGAGTAGGGTCCAGGGAGCATGGCTGGGGGGAGCTGGGCCCGGGGGAGCATGGTCAGGAGAATCAGGGCCCAGAAATGCAGGACCAGGGGGAGCAGGGCCCAGGGGAAGCAGGCCCCAGGGGCAGCGGGGCACAGAGAAACCAGGGCCCATAGGGAGCAGAACCGGGGGGGGTAGGGCTCAGGGAGAATGGCCAAGAGGGATCAGAGCAAGGGGAGCAGGGCCGGGGAATGCCGGACCAGGGGGAGCAGAGCCCAGTGGAAGCGGGGCCCAGGGGAGCTTGACACAGTGAACCCAGGTCCCATGGTGAGCAGAACCCAGGGGAGCAGGGTTCAGGGAGCATGGCCAAGGGGGAGCAGGGCCAGGAGGAGCAGGGCCCGGAAAGCAGGACCATGAGGAGCAGGACACATGGGTGCCGGGCTCAGGGGAGTAGGTACAGGTAGAACAGTACACAGTGGGAGCAGGGCCCAGGGTAGTAGGACCAGGGAGAGAAGATGCCAGAGGAGCAAGGCCCAGGGAAGCAGAGGCAGGGTAGCAGATCCAGAGAGAAAAGGACCAGAGGGAGAAGGGCCAGGGGGAGAAGGGTCCAGGGTGAGAAGTACCAGGGGGAGCAGGGCCCGGGGAAGCAGGCCCAGGAGAACCAGGAAAAGTGGGAGCAGGGCCTATGGGTCAGGACTCAGGGGATGAGGACCAAGGGGAGTAGGGCCATGGTTATCAGGACCAGGTGGAGCAGGTCCCAAGGAGAGCAGGAAAGGGGTTTAGGGCCAGGGGGAGCAGGTCACAAGGAAAGGTATTAGGGCCCCAGGGAGCAGAGCCCATAGGGAACAGTGGCATGGCGAGCAGTGGCCAAGAAAGCAAGACCAGAGGGAGCACGGCCTAGAGGAACAGGACCCAGGGGAGTAGGGCCAAGGGGAAGCAGGGCCCAGTGAGCAGGGCCAGGAGGGAGTAGGGCCCAGGAGAGCAGGGCTAGGAGGAGCAGGGCCCAGGGAAGCAGAGAGAGAAGGGTCCAGGGGAGCAAGACCCAGGTGAGCAGAGCCAGGAGGAACAGGTCCAGGGGGAGCAGGGCCAGAGGGAGTGGGTCCTGGGTAAGTAGGACCAGGGGGAGCAGGGCCAAGTGGGAACAGGGCTCTGGGGGAGTGGAGCCCATGGGGGAGCAGGGCCCAGGAGAGCAGGGCCAGATGGAACAGAGCCCTGGGGGAGCAGGACCAGAGGGAGAATAGCCCAGGGGAGCAGGACCTGGTAGAGCAGGGCCGGGGGAGAAGGGCACACAGGGAGTAGGGCCCAGAGGAGCAGGGCCAGGGAGAGCAGTTCCCAGGGGAGCAGGGTCCAGGGGAGCAGAACAATGATACAAGGGCCAGGGAGAGCAGGGCCAGGGGAAGCAGGACCCAGGGGAGCAGGGCTAGGGGGAGTAGGGCCCACGTTAGCAGAACTAGGTGAGTAGGCCCCAGGGGAGCAGGGCCAGGTGAGCAGGGCCAAGGAGGAGCAGGACCAGGAGGAACAGGCCCAAGGAGAGGAGGCCTAAGGGGAGAAGGGCCCAGTAGAGCAAGGATAGGAGGAGCAGAAACCACAGGGAGTAAGGCTGGGGGAGCAGGGCCTGCGAGGAGGGCCCATGGGTACAGAACCAGGGCGAGCAGGGCATAAGGGGAGCAGGGCCAGCGAGCAGGGCCAATGGGTACAGAACCAGGGCAAGCAGGGCCTAAGGGGAGCAGGGACCAGGGGTAGAGAGGCAAAGTGAAACCAGGTCCCAGGCAGAACAGAACCATGGAAGCAGGGCCCAGGGAGCACGGCCATTGGGGAGCAGGACTTAGGGGATGAGGACCAAGGGGAGTAGGACACATGGGTTCATGGCTCAGGGAAGCAGGTCCCAAGGGAGCAGGACACGGTGGGAGCAGGGCCTAGGGAGAGCTGTATCAGGGAGAGCAGAGCCCGGGGAAGCAGGCACAGGGGAAGCAGGGAAAGGGGTAGCAGGGTCAGGGGGAGGAGGGCCCAGGAGAAACAGAGAACAGGGGGAGCTGGGCCCAGGGTAGCATGGCCCATGTGGAGCAGGGCCCAGGGGGAGAAGGGCCCAGGGGAAGCAGGGTGCCGTGGAGCTGGGCCCAGCATGAGCAGGGCCCAGGGGAGCAGGGCCATGGTTAGCAGGACCAGGTGAAGCTGGGCACAAGGAGATCAGGACCAGGGGATTAGGGACAGGGGGAGTAGGGCCCATGGGGAACAGTGCCAGGGGGAACAAGGCCCAGGAAATCAGGACCAGAGAGAGCAGGGCACAGGGGAGCTGGGCCAGTAGGAACATGGCCAAGGGGAGCAGGGCCAGAGGGAGCATGGCCTTGGGGAGCAGGGTCCAGGGGGACCAGGGCCTAGGAGGAGCAGAACCAGGGGAGAGGGCTCAGGGGAAAAGGACTGGAGGGAGTAGGGCCCAGGGAAGCAGGCCAGGGGTAACAGGGCTGGGGAGAGCTTGAAGTGGTTGACCAGGGCCCAGGGAGAGGAGGACCACAGGGAGCAGGGTGCAGATTCAGGGCTAAGGGGATCAGAGTACACAGGGAGTAGGGGCAGGGGGAGCAGGGACAGGGGAGCAGGGCCCAGCGGAGCAAAGCCCAGTGGGGAGAAGGGCCCAGGGGAGCAGGGCCAGAGGGAGCACAGCCAAGGGGAGGAGGGCCAGGGAGGAGCAGGGTGCAGGGGAGCATGGCCCAGGGGAGCAGGGACAGAGGGAGCAGGATAAGGGGGAGCAGGATACAGGGGAGCAGGGCCAAGAGGAGCAGGGCCAGGGGAAGCAGGGGCCAGGAATGCAGGGCCCAGGGGAGCAGGGCCAGTAGTAGCAGGGCCCAGGGGATCTGGACTGGGTTTGTAGGGCCCAGGGGAGCAGTGCCAGGGGGACCAGGGCCCGGAAGGAGCAGGACCATGTGAGCAGGGCCCAGAGAGAGGAGGACTAGATTAGTGACCAGGAGAGAGGGCCCAAGGGATCAGAGCCAGGGGGAGCAGTACACAGGAAGCAGGACCCAGAGGATCAGAGCCAGGGGGAGCAGTGCCAGGAGAAAAAAGCCAGGGGAGCAGGGACAGAGGGAGCAGAGCCAAGGGGAACAGGGCCAGGAGAAAGAGGGCCCAGGAGAGCAGGGCCCAGAGGAGCAGGGATAGGGGGAGCAGGGCCCAGTGGAGCAGGACTAGGGGGAGTAGGGCCCAGGAGAGTAAGGCCAGGGGGAGCAGGGCCCGGGATAAGCAGGACCAGGTGGGGCAGGGCCCAGGAGAGTAGGACTAGGGGGAGCAGAGCTCATAGGGATTAGGCCCAGGGGGAGCTGGGCCAGGGGAGCTGGGCCCATGGGGAGCAGGATCAGTTGGAGCAGGGCCCAAGGAGAGCATGGCCCATGATAGCAGGGCCAGGAGGTGCAGTGCCCATGGGGAGCAAGACCAGAAGTAGAACAACCCAGGGTAGCAGGACACAGTGGGAGCAGGACACAGTGGGAGTAGGGCCCAGGGGACCACGGTCAGGGGGAGCAGAATAGGGGGAACAGGGCCCAAGGGATCAGGACCAGGGAGAACAGGTCCCAGGGGAGCAGGTACCAAGGCAGCAGAGCCAGGGTTAGCAGTGCCAGGAGAAAAGGACCAGGGGGAGCAGGGACAGTGGGAGCAGAGCCCAGGGGAGAAGGGCCAGTGGAGCAGGGCCCTGGAGAGCAGGGTCTAAGAGAGCAGGGCACAAGGGAGCAGGGTCAGGCGTTCAGGGCCCAGGCGAGCAGGACTAGGGGGAGTAGGGCACCGGGGAACAGGGACAGGGGGAGCAGGGCTGGGGAGGAGAAGGACCAGGTGGTACAGGGCCCAGGGAAAGGAAAACCAAAGGGGAGCAGGGCCAGGGATAGGTGGGCTGGGGTAGCAGCGCCCACAGGGAGTAGGGACAAGGAAAGCAGGTCACAAAGGAGCAGTGTCCAGGGAATCAGAGCCAGGGGGAGCAGAGTCATGGAGGAAAGGGCCAGGGAGAGCAGACCACGGGAGAGGGGCCCAGTGAGAGCAGTACCAGGTGGAGAAGGTCCCAAGGAGCAGGCCCATAGATTCAGGGAAAGGAGGAGCAGTTACAGGGTATCAGGTAAAGGAGAAGCAGGAAACATGGGGAGAAGGGCCCAAGGGAGCAGGGCCCATGGGGAGCAAGACCAGCGGGAACAGGTCCCAGGTGGATAAGGGCCTAGGGGGATCAGGGCGCAGAAGAGCAGAACCAATGGGGAGCAGGGCCCAGCATACCAGGCCCAGGGGAAGCAGGGATCAGTAGACAAGGGCCCAGAGGAGAAAGTCCCAGGGGAGAATGGCCAGAGGATTAGGGCCAGGAAGAGCAGGGCCCACAGGGAGCAGGGCCAGGGGGAGCAGGGCCCAGGAAAGAAAGACCAGAAGAATCATGGCTCATTCGAGCACAGCCAGGGGGAACAGGATCAAGGGAGAGCAGCACCGAGAGGGAGTGGAGCACACACGAAATCAGGGCCCAGAGGAGCAGGGCCTAGGGTGGAGCATATAAGTGGGAACATGGCCCAGAGGTGTAGGGCCGGGGATGGGGGGAGGTGGGGAGCACAGCACAGGGGATTGAGGCCCAGGGACCAGGGCCAGGGCAACCAAG
Source organism: Urocitellus parryii (assembly GCF_045843805.1). Lineage (NCBI taxonomy): Eukaryota > Metazoa > Chordata > Mammalia > Rodentia > Sciuridae > Urocitellus > Urocitellus parryii. Next base: position 1,676,621 of record NW_027551766.1, read on the forward strand.
GCCAGGGGGAAGAGGGCGCGGAGAGCAGGGCCCATGAGGAGCAAGACCAAGGGAGCAGGGCCCAAGGGAAGAAGGGTCCATGGGGAGTAGGGCACAGGGAAGCAGGGCCCGGGATGAGCATGGCCCAGGGGAGCAGGGCCAGGCAAAGCAGGGCCCAGGAGAGCAGGGCCAGGGCAAGCAGGGCCAGGGGATTAGGGCCAGGAAGAGCAGGGCCCATGGGGAGCAGGGCCAATGTAAGCAGGACACAGGGGTTGCTGGGCACAGGAGTGCAGGGCCAGGGAGAGAAATACTCAGGGGGAGCAGGGCCCAGGGTAGCAGGGAAAGGGTGAGCAGGTCGCAGATGAGCAGAGTCCAGGGGAGCAGAACCAGATGGAGTAGAGCCAGGGATACAAGGTCCAGGAGGAGCGGGGTCAGAGGAGAAGGGCCCAGGGAGAGCAGTACCAAAGGGAGCAGGGCCTGGGGAAGCAGGCCCAGGAGAAACAGAGAAAGGGGGGGCAGGGCCAGGGGGAACAGGGCCCTGGAGAGGCAGAGTAAGGGATTAAGGGCCTGGGGGAGCAGGGCTCAGTGAGAGAAGGGACCAGGGAGAGCAGGGCTCAGAAGAGCAAGGTTCAGCAGAAGCAGGGACCAGCAGAGCTGGCCCAGGAAAGCAGGACCAGAGGGAGCAGGGCCTAGGTGAGCAGGGCCCAGGGGAGCAGGGCTAGGGGTAACACAGCCAGAGGGAGCAGGGCCAAATGGAGCAGGGTCCAGTGAAGCAGGAGCAGAAGGAGCAGGGTCAAAGGAGAGCAGGGCACAGATGGGGCAGAGCCTAGGGGGAAGCAGGGCCAAGGGGAGCAGAGCCAGGAGTATCAGAGCCTAGGAGGAGCAGGACCAGAGGGAGCAAGGCTTAGGGGAGCTGGGCCAGGTTATAGCATGGCCCAGGGTAGCAGGGCCCAGGGGAGCATGGCCAGGGGGAGCCAGACACAGGAGTAGCAGGCCCCAGGGAGCAGGGCCAGGGAGAGAAGGTCCCAGGGGAGCAGGGCCCAGGGGAGAAGACCTAGGGGGAGCAGTGCCTAGGAAAGCAGAACCAGAGGGAATAGGGGCCAGGGAGAGCAGGGCCCATGGGAGCAATGCCAGGGGGAGCAGCACCCAGGGAAGCAGGACCAGAGGGAGCAGGCCCCAGGGAGGAACAGGGCCCAGGGGAGCAAGGCCAGGGGGAACAGGGCCAGGGGAACAGGGCCAGAGGGAGCAGGGTGCTATAAAGCAGAACCAGGGAGAGCACGACACAGGGTATGCAGGGCCCAGGGGGAGTGGAGCACAAGGAGGAGTAGGGTCCAGGGGAGCAGGGCCAGAGGGGAGCAGGCCCCAGGGGAGCAGGGGTAGAGGGAGTAGGGCCTAGGGGAGCAGGGCCAGATGGAGTGAGGTCTGGTGAAGCAGGACCAGGGGGAGCAGGATCCTGGGGAAGCAGGACCAGAGGGAGCATGGCCCAGGAGAGTAGAGCACATGGGAGCAGGGCTAGGGGGTGCAGGATACAGGGTTGCAGGCCCCAGGAGAACAGAGTTATGGGGAGCACTGGCCAGGAAAGCAAGACCCGAGGGAGCAGGGCCCAGGGAAGCTGGGCCCATGGGGAGCAGGTTCATGGGTAGCAGGAAAAGGTGGAACAGGGCCCAAGGATAGTAGGACCAGGGGATTAGGGCCAGGGGAACAGAGCCTATGTGGAGCAATGCCATGGGGAGAAGTGCCCAGAAAAGAAGGACCAGAGGAAGCAGAGCCCTGGGGAAATCATGGCCAAAGGGAGCAGGGCCATAGGCAGCGGGGACCGGGGAAGCAAACCTAGGGGGAGCAGAGCCAAGGGGGAGCAGAGCCCAGGGGGAGCAGGGCCCAGGGTGAAGCAGGGCCAGTGGAAGCATGGCAAGGAGGAGCAGAGCCCAGAGGGAGCAGGATCAGAGGGAGCATGGCCCAGAGGAGCAGGGCCAGGTGTAGCAGGACACAGGGGAAGCAGGGCAAGGGGATCTAGGGCCAGGGGGAGCAGGTCTTAGAGGAGCAGGGCCCAGGAGAGCAGAGCCAGTGGGAGCTGAGCCAGGGAGAAAAGGGCTAGTGGGAGCAGGGCTAGGTGGAGAAAGGCCCAAGGAGAGTGGAACCAGGGGGTACAGTGCCTGGGGGAGCTGGCCCAGGGGAAACAGGGCAAGGGGATGAAGGGCAAGGAGGAACAGGGCCCAGGAGAAAGAGGGACAGGGGAAGAAGGGCCTGGGGGAGCAGGGCCCATGGGGAGCAAGACCATGGGGAGCAGGGCTCAGGGAAAGAAGGGCCCAGCGGGAGTAGGGCCCAGGAATACAGGGCCAGGGGAAACAGTGCCAGGGGGAGCAAGGCCAAGGAGAGCAAGGCAAAGGGAAACAGGACCAGGGGGAGCAGGGCTTAGAGGGAGCTGAGCCCAGTGGGAGGGGCGCCCAGGGAGAGCAGAACCAGGGGGAGGAAGTCCTGTGGGAGCTTGACCAGGGGGCAGCATGATAACAAGGAGCAGGGCCTGGAAGAGAGGGTCCAGGGAATCAGGGCCAGGGGAACTGTGCTAGGGGAAGAAGTCTAGGGGAAACAGGCCCAGGGAAGCAAGACCAGGTGGAGCAGGACCCAGGTGGAGCAGGGCCCAGGGGAAGTGGGTCCCAGGGAAATCAGGGCCCAGGGGAGCAGAACCATGATGAGCAGGGCCCAGGGGTAGAGAACTGAGATGATTTGGTCCCAGGGGAGCAGGCCAGGTGGAACAGGGTCCAGGGAGAGATGGACAGGGGGGAGCAGGGCCCAGAGAAAGGAGGATCAGAGGATTCAGGGCCCAGGATATCAGGGCTAGGGGGAGCAAAGCCCACAGGGAGTAGGGCCAGGTGGAGCAGGACTAGGGAAGCAGGGCCCATGGGGAGCAGGACCAGGGGGAACAGGGCCCAGGGAGCAGGGCCTGGGGAAGCAGGGCCCAGGGAAGCAGGGCCCGGAGGAGCAAGGCCCAGGGGAAGAGGATCAGAGGGAGCAGGGTCAGGGGGAAGAGGGCCATGGGGAGCAGGGCCAGAGGGAGCGGGGCCTGGAAAACCAGGACCATGGAGAGTAGGGCCAAGGGGGAGCAGGTCTCAGGGGGAGCAGAGCCCATGGGGGAACGGAGCCCATGTTGGAGCAGGGCCCAGGAGACCAGGGCCTTGAGGAGCAGGGCACATAAGAAGCAGGGATCAGGGGTAGCAGGACCCGGGGTAGCACCACCCATGAAGAGCAAGCCCATGGGGAGCAGGGCACACTGGGAGGAGGCCCCAGGGGGAGCAGGGCCCGGGGGTTCAGGACCAGGGGGATTGGTGATAGGGGGAAAAGGGCCAAGGGGAGAAGGGCTCAGGGATAGCAATACCAGGGGGAGAAGATCCAGGGGGAGCAGGGCCCAGGGAAGCATGGCCCAGGGGAGCAGGGCCAGGGTGAGCATGTCCACAGGGATCAGGGCACAGGGAAGCAGGACTAGGAGGAGTAAGGTCAAGGGGGACAGGGCCCAGGGAAATTGTAGCCCAGGGTGTAGCAGGGCCTAGGGGAGCAGGGCCGAGGTGGAGCAGGACCAGAGGGAGCATGGCTCGCGGAAGCAGGGCAATGGGGAGCAGGACACTTGGGGTACAGGGCCCAGGGTAGCATGGCCAGGTCGAGCAGGACATATGGGAAACATGGCCCAGGTGATCATGGCGCAGGGGAGCAGGTCCCAGAAGAGCAGGGCCCAGGGGAGCAGAGCCAGGGGGAGCAGAGCCAGGGAGAAGAGTGCCTGGGCGAGCAGTGACAGGGGGAGCAGAGCCAGGGAGAAGAGTGCCAGGGGGAGCAGTGCCAGGGGGATAATGGCTTAGGAAAAGCAGTACCATGGGGATCAGGTCAGAGTAAACCAGGTAAGAGGGAGCAGGGCCACGGGTGAGCACTTAACAGGGGGAGAAGTGCCCGGGGAACAGGGCCCATGGGGAGCTAGACCAGGGGGAGCAGGGCCCAGGCGGAGAAGGGCCCAGGGGGTAGTAGAGAACAGGGGAGCAAGGCCCATGAGGAGCATGGCCCAAATGAGCAGGGCCAGGGGGAGCAGGTCCAGGGGTTTAGGGCCAGGAAGAGCAGGGCCCATGGGGAGCTGGACAAGGGGAAGAAGGACAAGTGGATGCAGGGCCCAGGGGAGTAGGGCAAGGGGGAGCAGGTCCCAGAGGAGCAGTGTCCAGGGAATAAGAGCCACGGGGAGCAGAGTTATGTTGGAAAGGGCCAGAGTTGCAGACCAGGGGACAAGGGTCCAGTGAGAGCAGTACCAGGTGTAGCAGGTACCAAGGAGCAGGCCCATAGATTCAGGGAAAGGGGGAGCAGGGACAGGGGTATCAGGGAAAGGAGAAACAGGAAACATGGGGAGAAGGGCTCACGGGAGCAGATCCCATGGGGAGCAAGACCAGTGGGAACAGGGCCCAGGGGAATAAGGGCCTAGGGGGATCAGGGCACAGAAAAGCAGAACTGATGGGGAGCAGGGCCCAGAAGAACAGACACAGGGGAAGCAGGGATCAGTAGACAAGGGCCCAGGGGAGCAAGGCCCAGGGGAGAATGGCCAGAGGATTAGGGCCAGGAAGAGCAGGGCCCACAGGGAGCAGGGCCAGGGGGAGCAGGGCCCAGGAAAAAAAGACCAGAGGAATCATGGCCCAGGGGAGCAGAGCCAAGGGGAACAGGATCAAGGGGTAGCAGCACCAAGCGGGAGTGGAGCACTGAGGGGAGCAGGTTCCATAGGCGCAGGGCCAAGGGGGGAGCAGGATAAGAGGGAACATGGCCCAGAGGTGTAGGTCCATGGGGGGGTGGCAGTGGGGAACCTGGCACAGGGGATTAAGGCCCAGGGACCTGGGCCAGGGCGACCAGGGCCAGGGGGAACAGGGCCCCATGAGCAGGGCCCATGAGGAGCAAGACCAGGGGAGCAGGGCCCAAGGGAAGAAGGGGCCATGGAATGTAGGGCACAGAGAAGCAGGGCCCGGGAGGAGCATGGCCCAGGGTAGCAGGGCCAGGGGAAGCAGTGCCCAGGAGAGCAGGGACAGGGTGAGCAAGGCCAGTTGATTAGGGCCAGGAAGAGCAGGGCCCATGAGGAGCAGGGCCAGGCAAAGCAGGACACAGGGGTTTCTGGGCACAGGGGTGCAGGGCCAGGGGGAGAAATACTCAGGGGGAGCAGGGCCCAGGTCGCAGAGGAGCAGGGTCCAGGGGAGCAGAACCAGAGGGAGTAGAGCCAAGGATACAAGGGCCAGGGGGAGCAGGGTCAGAGGAGATCGGCCAAGGCAGAGCAGTACCAAGGGGAGCAGGGCCTGGGGCATGATGAGCATGATGAGAGGGAGCAGGGCCTGGTGTAGAGGGACCAGGGAGTCAGGGCCAGGGGAGCTGTGCCAGGGGATTAGGTCTAGAGGAAGCACTCCCAGGGAAGCAACACCAGGTGGAGAAGGACACAGGTGGAGCAGGGCCCGAGGGGGTGGGGCCCAGGGAAATCAGGGCCCAGGGGAGCAGAACCATGGAGAGCAGGGCCCAGAGGTAGAGGATTGGGGGGAGTTGGTCCCAGGGGAGCAAGGCCAGGTGGAACAGGATCCAGGGAGAGCAGGACCGGAGGGAGCAGGGCCCAGAGAGAGGAGGATCAGGGGTAGCAGGGCCCAGCAGATCAGGGCTAGGGGGAGCAGAGCCCACATGGAGTAGGGCCAGGTGGAGCATGACTAGGGAAGCAGGGCCCATGGGGAGCAAGACCAGGGGGAGGAGGGCCCAGGGAGCAGGGCAGGGGGAAGCTGGACACAGGAAAGCAGGGCCAGGAGGAGCAAGGTCCAGGGGAACAGGATCAGAGGGATCAGGGTCAGGGTGAAGAGGGCCATAGGGAGCAGGTCCAGAGCGAGCGGAGCCTGGAAAACAGGACCATGGAGAGCAGGGCCAAGGGGGAGCCGGACTCAGGGTGAGCAGAGCCCATGGGGGAGCGGAGCCCATGTTGGAGCAGGGCCCAAGAGACCAGGGCCATGAGGAGAAGGGCACATGAGAAGCTGGGATCAGGGGTAGCAGGACCCGGGGTAGCACCACCCATGTGGAGCAAGCCCATGGGGAGCAGGGCCCACGGGGAGGAGGCCCCAGGGGGAGCAGGGCCCAGGGGTGCATGCGCAAAGGAAGCAGGGACCAGGACAGCAGGGACCTTGGGAGCAGGGCCAGGGAGAGCAGGGCCAAGGGATTAGGGCCAGAAGGAGCAGGGCCTTGGGGAGCAGGACCAGGTGGAGCAGTGCCCAAGGAGAGCAGGACATTAGATCAGGGCCAGGAGGAGCAGGACACATGGGGAGCAGTGATAGGGGGATCAGGGACCAAGAAATCAGGACCAGAGGGAGCAGGGCGCAGGGGAGCAGGCCCCAGGCAAGCAGGCTTAGAGGAAACACAGCCAGGGTGAGCAGGGCCAGAGGGGACCAGGACTCAGGGAGTTTGAGGTCTAGGGGGACCAGGGCCCAGAAGGAGCAGAACCAAGGGTAGCAGAGCCCCGAGGAGCAAGACTTGAGGGAGTAGGGCCCAGAGGAGCAGGGCCAGTGGAGCAGGGCTAGGGGGGAGAAGGACAAGGTGGAGCAGGACCAAGAGATAGGAGGATCAAGGGGAGCAGGGCCTAGATGAGCAGGGCTAGGAGGAGCCGAGCCAACAGGGAGTAAGGCCAGGGGAGCAGGGCCCAAGGGGAGCAGGACCAGGGGGATTGGGGGTAGGGTTAAAAGGGCCAAGGGGAGAAGGGCTCAGGGACAGCAATACAATTGGGAAAAGATCCAGGGGAAGCAGGGCCTAGGGAAGCAAGTCCCAGGGGAGCAGGGCCAGGGGTAGCAGGTCCACAGGGAGCAGGGCACAGGGAAGCAGTACTAGGAAGAGTAAGGTCAAGGGGGAGCAGGGCCCAGGGAAATTGGATCTCAGGGTGGAACAGAGCCTAGGGGAGCAGGACACTTGTGCTACAGGGCCCAAGGGAGCAGGGCCAGGGGAGCAGGACACATGTGGTGCAGAGCCAGGGGAGCATGAACCAGGGGAGCAGGTCCCCAAAGAGCAGGGCCCGGGGGAGCAGAGCCAGGGGATCAGAGCCAGGGAGAAGAGTGCCAGGGGGAGCAGTGCCAGGGGAATAATGCCCCAGGAAGAGATGTACCATGGGGAGCAGGCTCAGAGGAATCAGGGTAAGAGGGCGCAGGGCCAGGGGGAGCAGATAACAGGGGGAGAAGGGCCCGGGGAACAGGGCCCATGGGGACCAAGACCAGGGGAGCAGGGCAAGTCAGAGAAGGGGCCATGGGGTAGTAGAGAACAGGAGAGCAGGGCCCAGGAGGAGCACGGCCCAAATGAGCAGGGCCAGGGGAGCAGGTCCAGGAGATTAGGGCCAGGAAGAGCATGGCCTATGGGGAGAAGGTCCAGGGATAGAAGCACAAGTGGATGCATGGCCCAGGGGAGTAGGGCAAGGGGGAGCAGGTCCCAGAGGAGCAGTCTCCAGGGAATCAGAGCCAGGGGGAGCAGAGTCATGGAGGAAAGGGCCAGGGGGGCCAGACCAGGGGACAAGGGCCCATTGAGAGCAGTACCAGGGGGACCAGGTCCCAAGGAGCAGGCCCATAGATTCAGGGAAAGGGGGAGCAGGGACAGGGGTATCAGGAAAAGGAGAAACAGGAAACATGGGGAGCAGGGCCCACTGGAGCAGGGCCCATGGGGAGCAAGAGCAGTGGGAAGAGGGCCAAGGGGGATAAGGGCCTAGGGGGATCAGGGCACAAAGAGCAGAACTAATGGGGAGCAGGGCCCAGCAGAACAGGCCCAGGGGAAGCAGGGATCAGTAGACAACGGCCCAGGGGAGCAAGGCCCAGGGGAGAATGGCCAGAGGTTTAGGGCCATGAAGAGCAGGGCCCACAGGGTGCAGGGCTAGGGGGAGCATGGCCCAGGAAAGAAAGAAGAGAGGAATCATGGCCAATGGGAGCAGAGCCAGGGGGAACAGGATCAAGGGTGAGCAGCACCAAGAGGGAGTGGAGCACAGAGGGGAGCAGGGCCCAGAGGCACAGGGCCCAGGGGGGAGCAGGATAAGAGGGAACATGGCCCAGAGGTGTAGGGCCGGGGGTGGTGGTGGGGAGCACGGCAAAGGGGATTAAGGCCCAGGGCCCAGGGCCAGGGGGACCAGGGCCAGGGGGAACAGGGCATGGTGAGTACGGCCCATGAGGAGCAAGACCAGGGGAGCAGGGCCCAAGAATGGTCTTTGGGGAGTAGGGCACAGGGAAGCAGTGCCCTGGAGGAGCATGGGCAAGGGGAGCAGGGCCAGGGGAAGCAGGGCCCAGGAGAGCAGTGACAGGGCGGCCAGGGCCAGTTGATTAGGGCCAGGAACAGCGGGGCCCATGGGGAGCAGAGCCAATGTAAGCATGACAGAGGGGTTGCTGGGCACAGGGGTGCAGGGCCAGGGAGAGAAATACTCAGGGGGAGCAGGGCCCAGGGTAGCAGGAACAGGGCGAGCAGGTCGCAGAGGATCAGGGTCCAGGGAAGTAGAACCAGAGGGAGTATAGATATGGATACAAGGGCCAGGAGGAGCAGGGCCAGAGGAGAAGGGCCCAGGGAGAGCATTACCAAGGAGAGCCGGGCCTGGGGAAGCAGGCCCAGTAAAAGCAGGTAAAGGGGGAGCAGGGCCAGGGGGAACAGGGCCCTGGAGAAGCAGAGTAAGGGGTTAGGTCCTAGGGGAGCAGGGCCCACGGAGAGAAGGGACCAAGGGGAGCAGGACTCAGAAGAGCAGGGATCATCAGGAGCAGGGCCCCGTAGAGCCTGTCCAGGAGAAGCAGGTCCAGGAGAGCAGGGCCCACTGGAGAAGGGCCTGAGGGAGCAAGGCCCAGGAAAGCAGGACCAGAGGGAGCAGGGCCTAGGTGAGCAGGGCCCATGGGAGCAGAGCTAGGGGGAACACAGCCAGAGGGAGCATTGCCAAATGGAGCAGGGTCCAGTGAAGCAGGACCAGAAGGAGCAGGGTCAAAGGAGAACATGGCACAGATGGGGCAGAGCCTAGGAGGAAGCAGGGCCAAGGGGAGCAGATCCAGGAGTATCAGGGCCTAAGGGGAGCAGGACCACAGGGAGCATGGCCTAGGGGAACTGGGCCAGGGTATAGCATGGCCCTGGGGAGCAGGGCCCAGGGAAGCAGGGCCACGGGGCGCCAGACACAGGAGTAGCAGTCCCCAGGGAGCAGGGCAAGGGAGAGAAGGTCCCAGAGGAGCAGGGCCCAGGGCAGCAGAGCTAGGGGAGCAGTGCCTAGGAAAGTAGAACCAGAGGGAGCAGGGGCCAGGGAGAGCAGGGCCCATGGGAGCAATGCCAGGGGGAACAGCACCCAGGGAAGCAGGACCAGAGGGAGCAGGCCCCAGGGAGGAACAGGGCCCAGGGGAGCAGGGCCAGGGGGAACAGGGCCAGGGGAACAGGGCCAGAGGGAGCAGGGTGCTATGAATCAGGACCAGGGGGAGCACGACCCAGGGTGTGCGTGGCCCAGGGGGAGTGGAGCACAAGGAGGAGCAAGGCCCAGGTGAGCAGGGCCAGAGGGAGCAGGGCCCAGGGGAGCAGGGCTAGAGGGAATAGGGCCTAGGGGAGCAGTGTCAGAGGGAGTGGGGTCTGGTGAAGCAGGACCAGGGGGAGCAGGATCCCGGGGAAGCAGGACCAGAGGGAGCATGGCCCAGGGGAGTAGAGCCCATAGGAGGAGGGCCAGGGGGAGCAGGACACAGGGGTTGCAGAGCCCAGCAGAGCAGGGCCAGGGGGAGCAGGTCACAGAGGAGCAGAGTTATGGGGAGCATTGGCCAGAAAGCAGGACCAGAGGGAGCAGGGCCCAGGGACACTGGGCCCATTGGGAGCAGGGCTGGGTAGCAAGAAAATGTGAAGCAGGGCCCAAGGATAGCAGGACAAGGAGATTAGTGCCAGGGGAACAGAGCCCTATGGGGAGCAATGCATTGGGAGGATTTCCCAGGAAAGCAGGACCAGAGGGAGCGCAGCCCTGGGGAGAACATGGCCAGGGGGAACAAGGCCAGAGGGAGCGGGGACCAGGGAAGCAGGGGTTGAGGGAGTAAGGCCTAGGGGAGCAGTGCCAGAGGAAGTGGGGTCTGGTGAAGCAGGACCAGGGGGAGCAGGGTCCCAGGGAAGCAGGACCAGAGGGAGCATGGCCCAGGGGAGTAGAGCCCATAGGAGGAGGGCCAGGGGGAGCAGGACACAGGGGTTGCAGAGCCCAGCAGAGCAGGGCCAGGGGGAGCAGGTCACAGAGGAGCAGAGTAATGGGGAGCATTGGCCAGAAAGCAGGACCAGAGGGAGCAGGGCCCAGGGACACTGGGCCCATTGGGAGCAGGGCTGGGTGGCAAGAAAATGTGAAGCAGGGCCCAAGGATAGCAGGACAAGGAGATTAGTGCCAGGGGAACAGAGCCTATGGGGAGCAATGCATTGGGAGGATTTCCCAGGAAAGCAGGACCAGAGGGAGCGCAGCCCTGGGGAGAACATGGCCAGGGGGAACAAGGCCAGAGGGAGCGGGGACCAGGGAAGCAGGGGTTGAGGGAGTAAGGCCTAGGGGAGCAGTGCCAGAGGAAGTGGGGTCTGGTGAAGCAGGACCAGGGGGAGCAGGGTCCCAGGGAAGCAGGACCAGAGGGAGCATGGCCCAGGGGAGCAGAGCCCATAGGAACAGGGCCAGGGTGAGCAGGACACATGGCTTGCAGGGCCCAGGGGAGCAGGGCCAGGGGGAGCAGGGCTCAGGGAAAGAAGGGCCCAGCGGGAGTAGGGCTCAGGAATACAGGGCCAGGGGGAACAGTACCAGGGGAAGCAAGGCCAAGGAGAGCAAGGCAAAGGGAAGCAGGACCAGGGGGAGCTGGGCTGAGGGGGAGCTGGTCCCAGTGGAATGCGTACCCAGGGGGAGCAGAACCAGGGGAGGAAGTCCTGTGGGATCTTGACCAGGGAGGAGCACTATGAGAGGGAGCAGGGCCTGGAGGAGAGGGTCCAGGGAATCAGGGCCAGGGGAGCTATGCTAGGGGAAGACTTTAGGGGAAGCAGGCCCAGGGAAGCAAGACCAGGTGGAGCAGGACCCAGGTGGAGCAGGGCCCAAGGGGAGTGGGGCCCAGAGAAATCAGGGCCCAGGGGAGCAGAACCATGAAGAGCAGGGCCCAGTAGAAGAGAACTGGGATGATTTAGTCCCAGGGGAGCAGGCCAGGTGGAACAGGGTCCAGGGAGAGATGGACGGGGGGAGCAGGGCCCAGAGAGAGGAAGATCAGGGGGATCAGGGCCCAGGAGATCAGGGCTAGGGGGATCAAAGCCCACAGGGAGTAGGGCCAGGTGGAGCAGGACTAGGGAAGCAGGGCCCATGGGGAGCAGGACCGGGGGGAGCAGGGCAGGGGGACAGGGCCAAGGTATTAGGGCCATAAGGAGCAGGACCATGGGGAGTAGGACTAGGTGGAACAGGGCCCAAGGAGAGCAGGACCATGGGATCAGGGCCAGGAGGATCAGGACCCATGGGGAGCAGTGACAGGGGGATCAGGGACCAAGAAATCAGGACCAGAGGGAGCAGGTCACAGGGGAGCAGGTTCCAGGGGAGCAGGCTTAGAGGGAACACGGCAAGGGGGAGCAGGGCCAGACGGGATCAGGACTAAAGGAGAGCAAGGTCTAGGGGGACCAGGGACCAGGAGGAGCAGACCCAAGGGTAGCAGGGCCCAGGGGAGCAAGACTTGAGGGAGTAGGGCCCAGGGGAACAGGGCCAGTTGAGCAGGGCCCTGGGGGGAGCAGGACAAGGTGGATCAGCACCAAGGGATAGGAGGATCAAGGGGAGCAGGGCCCAGATGAGCAGGGCTAGGGGGGAGCAGAGCAAACAGGGAGTAGGGCCAAAGGAGCAGGGCCCATGGGGAGCAGGGCAAGGGCGATTGGTGATAGGGGGAAAAGGGCCAAGGGGAGAAGGGCTCAGGGACAGCAATACAATGGGGAGAAGATCCAGGGGGAGCAGGGACCACGGAAGCAGGGCCAGGGGAGCAGGGCCAGGGGTAGCAGGTCCACAGGAATCAGGGCACAGGGAAGCAGGACTAGGAGGAGTAAGGTCAAGGGGGACAGGGCCCAGGGAATTTATAGCCCAGGGTGGAACAGGACCTAGGGGAGTAGGGCACAGGGGGAGCAGGACCAGAAGAAGCATGGCTCACGGAAGCAGGGCAAGGGGGAGCAGGACACGTGGGGTACAGGGCCCAGGGGAGCATGGCCAAGTGGAGCAGGACATATGGGAAACAGGGCCCAGGGGAGCGTGGCCAAGGGGAGCAGGTCCTAGAAGAGCAGGGCCCAGGGGAGCAGAGCCAGAGGGAGCAGAGCCAGGGAGAAGAGTGCCAGGGGGAGCAGTGCCAGGGTGAGCAGAGCAAGGGAGAAGAGTGCCAGGGGGAGCAGTGCCAGGGGGACAACCGCTTAGGAAGAGCAGTACTATGGGGAGCAGGCTCAGAGGAAACAGGGTAAGAGGGAGCAGGGACAGGGGGAGCAGTTCACAGGGGGAGAAGGGCCCGGGGAACAGGGCCCATGGGGAGCTAGACCAGGGCGAGCAGGGCCCAGGCGAAAAAGGGCCCAGGGGGTAGTAGAGAACAGGGGAGCAGAGCCCAAGGAGGAGCATGGCCATATGAGCAGGGCCAGGGAGAGCAGGGCCAGGGGATTAGGGCCAGGAAGCGGAGGGCCCATGGGGAGCAGGGCCAGGGGAAGAAGGACAAGTGGATGCAGGGCCCAGGGGAGTAGGGCAAGGGGGAGCAGGTCCCAGAGGAGCAGTGTCCAGGGAATCAGAGCCAGGGGGAGCAGAGTCATGGAGGAAAGTGCCAGGGGGAGCAGACCAGAGGACAAGGGCCAAGTGAGAGCAGTACCATGGGGACCAGGTCCCAAGGAGCAGGCCCATAGATTCAGGGAAAGGGGGAGCAGGGACAGGGGTATCAGGGAAAGGAGAAACAGGAAACATGGGGAGAAGGGCCCACGGGAACAGGGCCCATGGGGAGCAAGACCAGGGGGAACAAGGTCCAGGGCGATAAGGGCCTACGGGGATCAGGGCGCAAAAGAGCAGAACCGATGTGGAGAAGGGCCCAGCAGAACAGGCCCAGGGAAGAAGGGATCAGTAGACAAGGGCCCAGGAGAGCAAGGCCCAGGGGAGAATGGCCAGAGGATTAGGGCCAGGAAGAACAGGGCCCGCAGGGAGCAGGGCCAGGGGGAACAGGGCCCAGGAAAGAAAGAAGAGAGGAATCAAGGCCCAGGGGAGCAGAGTCAAGGGGAACAGGATCAAGGGTGAGCAGCACTGAGAGGGAGTGGAGCACAGAGGGGAGCAGGGCCAAGAGGCGCTGGCCCAGGGGGGAGCAGGATAAGAGCGAACATGGCCCAGAGGTGTAAGGCCTTGGGTGGTGGGGGCGCGGTGGGGAGCACGGCACAGGGCATTAAGGCCCAGGGACCAGGGCCACGGGGCCCTGGGCCAGGGGGAACAGGGCCCTGTGAGCAGGGCCCATGAGTAGCAAAACTAGGGGAGCACGGCCCAAGGGAAGAAGGGTCTATGGGGAGTAGGGCACAGGGAAGCAGGGCCCGGGACGAGCATGGCCCTGGGGAGCAGGGCCAGGGGAAGCAGGGCCCAGAAGAGCAGGGCCAGGAGATAACGGCCAGGAAGAGCAGAGCCCATGGGGAGCAGAGCCAGGGGAAGCAAGACACAGGGGTTGCTGGGCACAGGGGTGCAGGGCCAGGGGGAGAAATACTCAAGGGGAGCAGAGCCCAGGGTAGCAGGGACAGCGCGAGCAGTTCGCAGAGGAGCAGAGTACAGGGGAGCAGAACCAGAGGGAATAGAGCCAAGGATTCAAGGCCCAGGGGAATCAGGGCCAGAGGAGAAGGGCCCAGGGAGAGCATTACCAAGGAGAGCCGGGCCTGGGGAAGCAGGCCCAAGAGAAGCAGGGAAAGGGGGAGCAGGGCCAGGGGGAACAGGGCCCTGGAGAAGCAGAGTAAGGCTTTAAGGGCCTAGGGGAGCAGGTCCCAGG